>NC_045974.1:35719260-36019260 GCF_010909765.2 Amblyraja radiata | reverse complement strand
ATAGCCACAAACCCACTTTCCTATGTAAATGACAATGTAAATGACATTGCAAGGCAATATCAGAGAAATAGTTGAAACAACATTAACCCAACAGCAAAATATTCAACTTCCTGCTCAGAATTTGGAATTCTCACTTTGGCTTTGATATTGAACTCTAAATTGATCAACTTCAAAAACTGTCAACCCAATTACAAAGAAAAAGCTTTGAGTTAGGATTTGCCAGTCTTTATTTTTATCTACATATAACCAGCTATCTATATGTACCTGAAAAATTTGGATGCAATTCTGGTCACTTGAACACCAATCAGTAAAACAACTAATGCATCAAATACTTACATGACTGGGTCAAACATGTTGCGGATCTTTAAACAGGGCGTCAAACTGTTAGGTGGTGAATTTCTACCATCAAGATGGAAAGCTATGCAAGAAAAACTCATAATTTAATGGTATACTAAAAGTACATAGCTTCTTAAAATAAATTTCTGCAACATTACCGTCATGACAGTACAAACTATTTAAAATGAAACATTTTCAAATCAGCTAATTTAAGGCGGGTTTTCATTTGATTAGGGGGAAAATAAACGGTTGCTTGGAATGCATGTTTCAATGAATAAAGGTAAATGTACTGACAGATGAGTTCCTAAAGACTGCTGTCAAGTTAACACTGGTCGTCACCACTACAAGCAGTCTCAGCCAGCATTAGAGTTTTGACACTTTTTACCCCTGAATACTGCATAACATTAAATTCATAATTGTTCGCATCTAAGAATACAGAGAAAGTCATCCCTAATTGTTTCTTACAGTTCATTGGCAAAATATCTGTAGCCACTTGCCATTAGGGTTAACAAGCAAGAACTATTTCACAAAGCAGCTTCTGTTACTGAACTTGAGGAATACCCATCAGAACAAGATGACAAGTGATGATTGTAGTCTAACATATCTTCTGGAGCAAAGAAAATAAAGGCTGAAGTACATAATTCTTGGAACTTTTACCTAACTACGTTAAATTAAAAGTAATTTAAGTGACTAGAACTTACTTAGGGTACACAAAAGTATTCTACATCACGTTGTAGTTAAACAATACCAGATGGTAGTCGCCCACTATATCCTTTTGGATCTGGACCTCAAAGTTAATTTTTTACTTTAAACTGGAATTATTTTTTTTTTAATTACCAAGGAACAAGCCCCCCTCCCCACCAATGAAAACACTAACATAACGGGACCAAAAAAAAGTAGCTGAGGGATTGCAGCACAAGGAAATCTCAAAGAACAATTCAAAGTCACAAAATTACTCCAAATCAAATACATAAACACAGTAGTACAGCACAGGAACAGGCCCTTCGGCTTAAAATATCCATGCTGAACACGATGTCAAATTAAACAAATCTCCTCCGCCTGCACATGATCAATATTAGTCCATTCCCCACATATTCATGGGCCTATATAAAAGCATTTTAAATGCTACTATCACATCTGCCTCCACTACCACACCTGGCAGCACATTCCAGGCAAAAGACTTGTCCCACACATCTCCTGTAAACTTTGCCCTCCACCTTAAACCTCTGCCCTCGAGCCTTTGACATTTCCACCCAGGAAAAATGGATCTGTCTACTCCATCTATGTCACTCGTATGGACAGTAATCCTCGCCAAGGAAAAAGCTCCCCTCCCCACCAATGAAAACACTAACGAATAACAGGACAAAAAAATAGTTGATGGATTGCAGCACAAAGAGGGCGAGGGGGAGAATGACACTCGTTATTGTCGATTGTCCGTTATAACCAAGTAAGGTGTTATCTTTGTATGTAGTTGAAACAGAGGTGGCGCAGAGGTAAAGTTGCTGCCTTAAGGCTCTGTCCCACTTTCCCGAGTTACACACGAACTCTCCCGAGTTTTCCCCTTCATTCGAACTCGGGGAATGTCCTTAGCGAGTCCGTAGATGTTTTCTAGCGGCTCGTAATGCCAGCCGTACGAACTCAGGGCATCAGGTAAGTTGGAACATTTCTTCAACGTTGAGAAATGTCCATGAGTAATAAAAAAAAATAGCCCCGAGTACCTACGAATGGCTATTACCGTAATTATCAGAGTTCAAATCAAGGGGAAAACACGGGAGAGTTTGTGAGTAACTCGGGAAAGAGCCTTTACAGTGCCAGGGACCCAGGTATGATCCTGACTACAGATGCTGTCTGCATGGAGTTTGTACGTTTTCGCCGTGACCTGTGTGTGTTTTTTTCCGGGAGCACTGTTTTCCTCCCATACTCCAAAGGTGTACAGGTTTGTAGGTTAATTGGCTTGTTAACTTTGTAAATTGTCCCTGCTGTGTGTTGGATCGTTTTAGTGTGCGGGGATCAGTGCAGACTCAGTGGGCCGAAGGGCCTGTTTCCGCGATGTGTCTCTAAACTAAATTAAAGTGCAAATGGTGTTTAATAAACAAAAGGACACAAAGTGCTGGAGTATCTCAGCAGGTTATGCAGCATCGCTGAATATGCGACATCAGGACCCTTCTTCAGACTGATTCAGTCTGCTGAATTAGTCCAGCACTTTGTCCTTTAAACTAGGCCCCGATGCCGCTGGTCTGCACCAGTGAGCCCTTGTTCACCATTGATGCAGCTGTTGGTGAGGCTCATATTGTGGCCCCCGACCGGACCCGCTTTCTTCATGCCGCTGCCACTGACTGGATGCGCTCTGTCACCGTGGGGCTCCCGCCCCTCTCACCTGCTGCTGATTCCAAGGTGGAATATGACGTTGACTCCGTGGTGTGGGGAAAGAAGAAAGAGGAAGGAGCCCCACGGTAACCGAGCGTGTCCTGTAAGTAGCGGCAACTGAAGACAATAATGTGCGTAGCAACAACATCTGTGTTAATGGATTGTGAGGGGCTACAATGTGAGTAGCAACAACATCTGGGTCAACAGATTATGCGATGGGTGAAGGGGTCGCTGGTGCACCTTGCGAATCGGGGGTGATGTCAGGAGCTGGGGCTCTAAGTGGCCAGGGAGACAGTGCGAGCTGAGGATGGGTTGACCGGTCCCTCCCCACTAACTGAATTCAGTTATTAAAGGGTCCGTTAAAATGAGGGTTTACTGTACAGTTGAGTTTAAAGATACAGCAAGGAAACATGCCCTTTAGCCCGAGTCCTCGCTGACCATCGATTACCCATTTACACTTGTTCTATGCTATCGCACATTCTCATACACTCTGCACATGGTAGACTAACTATTCTATCTATACTTCACAATTTTATATACTTTTCAGCTCTTCCATTAGTCACCAATGCTCTAGAGACACAAGGAGCAATTTAGAGGCCAATTAACCTACAAATCCACACATCTTCAGGAGGTGGGAGGAAAATGGAGCACCCGGGAGGAAACCCACATGGTTACAGGAAGAACACGCAAACGCCACACAGGCAGCACGTGTGGGCAGAACTGAACCTAGGTCTCCGATCCTACGAGGCAGCAGTTCTACAGTTGCGCCACTGTGCCACCGCTATCTTATATACTTCTATCAGTTCTCGCCCGGATTTCTGACGCTCCAGAAAAAATATTTCATTTTTCATATAATTTCAGGGTGATCTGGGGTTGGGTAACATGGAAGAAACCATTTAGCTGTGCAAAGTCTCTCTTTGTGTTGGTTACATGGAACATGTAACCAACACATTACATTAATGTTTAAGGTATCATTCTTAACTGTCACTATATGTCATGTTGTCATTTGTGGGCGGAGCACCAAGGCAAATTCCTTGTTTGTGAATACCTGGCCAATAAACTTATTCATTCATTCATGTACAGCACAGGAACTTCAGCCCACAATGTCTGTGTCAAACATGATGCCAAGCTAAATTAATCTCATCTACATATGATCCACACTCCCCCATTCCCTACATATCCCTGAATCGCACCGTGGGATTGACTTTTAAATTTTGTTGTATCATGTGCAATGACAATAAACAGATTCATTAATTCATTCATATCAGTGTGCCTATCTAAAAGCCTCTTATATGCCTCTTATATTGCCACCAACACCCCTGGCACATTCCAGGCAGAAAAACTTGTCCCTTGCATCTCCTTTAAACTTTGCCCCCTTTCATTTTAAAATCATGCCCTCTGGTCTTTGATACTTCTAACCCAGGAAAAAGTTTATGACGGACTATTCTACCTATGCTTTTCCTAATTTTAGATACTTTTATCAACTCTTCCCTTAGCCACCAATGTTCTAGAGAAAACAATCCAAGTTTGTCCAACCTCACCTGGTGGCTAATACCCCCTAGTCCAGGCAGCATTCTGATAAACCTCTTCCATAACCTTTTCAAAGTTTCCACATCCTTTCTGTAATTCCTTGTGTCAAATATACAGTGGCACCACTCCCCAGCTCCTTCGACAATTGAATTACAGATGTCTCCTGCACAGAACCCATCTATTTTATCAACTTTACTAATAACTTCCATCCTGGCACCCAAATTCACTTGGACAATCTCTCTCCCCTTTCTCAATCTCTGTCTTAATCACAGGGGACAGACTATACACTACAGTCTATATGAATGAATACAATGAATATAAGTTGTCAATAAGTTGAAGTCAGGCACAGTTTATCTGTGCCTGTGACAGTGCTGAAGGCAGATTCAACTAACATTCAGAAGGGAACTGGGTAATTATTTGCAAAGAATTAACATAGCTTTGGGGAAAGGAAGATGGAATGGATTTCTCCTGTATTCAGCCAGTATGGATGTGAAAGTTCAAATGGCCACCTTATGCACTGTGAGCATTGTGAAATTGCTGAAGCAGCATTAGTGTCTAAAAGACCAGAATGGTTGGATCAGTTACATAAACCATGTGAAACAAACTTGAACCCGACATTCAATTTACTGCCGTTTTCCATTAAAAAGTTAGATTGTTCACTACTTCTTAAAGTGCAAATGGGGATTTGTAAACCAAATTCATACCTTTTCCTTGCCATACTTTTGATGGCACAACTGTAATCTTGTCACAAGTTGAAGGCGGCTGCATCCACCTCCAAACTAAATAATCTCCTCCTCCTATTCTTTGAGTTTCTTTCCGAACACGGGACTCGTTGGTTTCAACAAAATCCACAGCTCTTTCCCATGCCTTTTTCATTGTTTTTCTGCAAAATTTCCCCCATAAAAAAAAAGTTAATGCAGAGACAGTGAAAGCAAATCTGAACTTTTGTATGACTGGAAGGTTACCTGGATGGTCTGTAAAGTCTTACCTATTCTGAGGTGATATTAAAGAATCACGTACATGAGGAATAGGTAAATAGGGCTGCAAGTCCTTGTTTTCCTGGCAGGCTTCATTATGACGTCTTAAAACATCTAAAAACAAGGAAGAAAAGTAGGGTTAGCCACAATTTAATTAGTAAGTGGAAATCTAGTGAACTCTGTTGTACCATGGAAATGTTCCTGGAAACCATCAACTTGAAATCAGTTAATGCAATGTCAATAGAAATTAGGGGATAGGGAGCTGATAATCCTACTTCACAAAAGTGTGAAGCAAGATTATTTATAGCTCAAAACATTTTACTCAAAATTACAATTTTGGGAAGTTCTAAATTAATTTCATCTGGAGAAGCAGGTTGAGGGTTAAAGGAAAGTCTGTATTGTTTTGTATTGCTGGTCAATTACGTGGAACCGGGACACTGGTGGGCTCAAGATTCATGATCACTGACCAATTTAGAGCTTTACTTAGAATCCTTGACCAGCTTTAACAGTGAGAGCTTCCTTAGCAGGCTCAATTTCTTCCTCTTCCTCATTATCTTTGCTTGATGTGGCTAACTGCTCATGTCCTTCATCTGTTACAATGTTACAATTGAATAGCATAAACAGGTCCTTTCTTTGGCTATACTGATGCCCATCTATACTAATTCCACTTTAAAAATACAGCAGTACATCACAGGAACAGCCCCTTCAGCCCACTGCAGCAACACCAACCATGACGCCAATCTAATCTACTTCCATTTGCCTGCACATGGTCCACATCCGTCTATTCTTTGCTTGTTCATGTGTCTAATTAAATGCTTCTTAAATGTTTCTACCCTGTTTCCACCACCTCCCCTGGCAGCACGATCCAGGCACATACCTCTGTGCAAAATGTGTCTCGCACTCCTCCTTTAAACTTCCCTCCACTTATTTTAACCCTATCCTCTATTTCACATTTTAACCTTTAAAAAAAATGCCTCATAATTCTATATGCATCTATGAAGTCACCCCTCAGCTTATGATTCCCCAGCAAAAATAATCCAAGTTTATCCAAAGTCTTTATTCAATGCAAGCAGCATTCTGGTGAGCTGGCATTCTGGCAAGCAGCATTCTGGTGGTCAAAACTTTCATATCCTTCCACAATATTCCAAAAAGGACCAAAGTTTTACAGCTGCAACAAGACTTCCTGACTTACACTCAATGCTCCCATCAATGAAGGGAACTGCCTGCATTCATTCCATATCCCTCTAAGCCTTGCTCATTCAAGTATCTGTCTAGATGCCTCTACAATAGTTATTTTATTCCGCCACCCCATCAGCTCATTCCAGATACTAACTATTCTTTACACCTCAGATCCATTTTAAACTTTCTCCCTCCCACCTTAAACCAATGGCCTATAATTTTCAGACCCATACCTAGGTAAACAGATGCTGATGCCTACTCTGTGCCTCTCATAATTTTATATACTTTATGAAGTTATCCTTCAGTCTCTTTCGCTCCAGGAAAACATCCGCAGTTATCAAATCTCTCCATATAATTCAAAACCTCCAATTCAAGCGTGAATCATTTCTGCACCGTCTGGCTCAATCACATCTTTTCTGTAGTGGGGCGACTAGAATTATTGTGTAAACAACATTTTGAACACCAACTCTTTCCAATTCTTATGCTCAATGCCTCGGTTGACATTGGCAGGCTTGCCATGCACCTTCTTCACCACCTTGTCAACCCGCTTTGCCACTTTCAGCGAATTAATTACTCATACCCTAGGTCTGTCTGCTCATTAACATTCCATAGGGCCCACCCATTCACTGGGCACGTCATGTCCTGGTTTATATTCCCAAAATGCAATATTTCCCACTAGTCCGAGTAAAATTTCATTTGTCACTCCTTTGCCCACTTTCCCAGTTGATCTAGATCGTATTGTAACCGTAGACAATCTTCATCACCGTCTACTATACCACCAATTGCTGGTTCCTGTTAATAGCAAACAGTCAACTGCCTGTACAACCTTGATATATCCAGGCCAGCCTCCGTGAAAGTGATTTCAATGCCGATGAGGGTGGGAAAACCTTTGAAGTCATTGGCCTCAGGCAAGAAATTGAGGGAAGACCATCTATGACATTCGTGCCAAATTCGTATTCAAAGATGAAGCTTAATCACTTTCCAAACCTTCCTGGATAATGCTTCTTTTTTTTTTTAAATTGATACACATTCATTCATTTAAATTACACAGGTGAGCTACTGCATAGCCTGCTAACTTAAAGGATTTCTATTTTCTAGAACAGGATAATAGATAATAGGTAGACACAAAATGGTGGAGTAACTCACAGGCAGCATCTCTGGAGAGAGAATAGATAATAGATTTGGGTACCACAATAACTTTCTTCATTGCAATTTTCTCAAGTGTGGCAACTGAAAGGCATTGCGTACTGTGTTAGCATTATGAAAGTTGAAATATTGGGCATGTTATTACAGGGTGTATACATGAATCAATAACCTGATTCAATAAACATACAGGTCATCCCTGGACAGTCTATCAATTTACATGGACTTTTTAATAATTAAGAAACTTAAAAGGTCTCAGTTCAATTAGTTAATTATTTCCTTCACCAGTATAAACAATATATTTCCTAAACAAACATCAAGTACCTATGATTTTTTCCACCATGTCGTACATCTGTCTGGTCTCCGACTCTTCTTTCCTCCAACGATATTTCATGTAATAATGCACTCCCCAAACAATTCCCACACCTGAAAGCATCACACAAACATCAAATTACCAATTTCATCAATTCTATCTGGTTTGGACAGTACAATACATCCGAATGTGCTTGGCGAGAGCCATGGAGAGCTAAGACCACATGGCAAGTAATGATATCACAGCTGGACCCACGAGGAAAGAATCCAAAGTTACAATGGAAATCAGGAGGATGAAGCTCATAATTGATACTGTCAGGTAACATAGATTGGAAAGAAACAGAAACTGAAAATGTCTAGTTGACAAGATGTAAAGTGATGTGTCACAGGGAACCATGCTGCAGTCTGAACTTTAAGTAATTTATATAAATAATGTGGATAAAAGCACTAAAAGATACAGTTGTTAAACTTAATAATGACATAAAGGTAGGAAAAGGATAGGATAAGATCTTTCCTCGTGTGGGAGAATCCGTAAGTAAGGAGTTAGGATTTTAAGACTTTTTCTCTTCCTTCACAAGTGTTATGGGTGATGTATTTCTTCTCTGTAATGATGTAAGTAGTCCTTGAAGGTAGACAAAAATGCTGGAGAAACTCAGCGGGTGAGGCAGCATCTATGGAGTGAAGGAAATAGGCAAAGTTTCGGAGCGAAACCCTTCTTCAGTCTGATAGCATCCTTCGCTCCATAGATGCTGCCTCACCCGCTGTGTTTCTCCAGCATTTTTGTCTACCTTCGATTTTCCAGCATCTACAGTTCCGTCTTAAACATCTTAGTCCTGGAGTATTTTTAAACACAGGTAGATTGCGAATAAACAAGGCGAGTGAAAGTTACCATGGGTAGGCAAGAATGTGAAGTTGAGTCTACAGTCAGATCAGCTGTGATTCTATTAAATGGCAGAGCAGGCTCCTGCTACTCATGAATTCCAGACTTGGGAACAAGATTCTTGGGTTGGGCTTTTAGACTTTAAAAAAGAAAAACTACTTTGCTAATTCATTATTCTCTTTTTACAATATCAATGATTAGAAAGATTTGAAAGCCAAAATATTTAACCAATATGCAAATTCATTTTTCAATATTTAAGTGACAATTCAATGGAACGTTCCTTCTCTCTCTCAGCGGGGATATGCTTCAATGGCCGTCAACAAAACTGGAATAATTTGAGTGCAGTTGGAGGGTAGAGGATGAAATTGTGGAAATAGGGTTTGTGGGGAAGGGGGTGAAAAAGAGGGCACAGGAAATTATTTCCTTTCTGGCAAATATTTGCAGTGTTCATTTATAACTCAAATATTGAAAATATTTCCATGTTCCATTCTTCCCAAACAGGTTCTACTCGCGATGTCCAATAGGTTTGACACTTATCTGCTATTGTAATAAACTCGACAGGATAGGAATAGGATTGGTGGAAAGTAAAGAGAATTTATCTCAGTTGTTTTAAGAAGGAACTGCAGATTCTGGAAAATCGAAGGTAGACAAAAATGCTGGGGAAACTCAGCGGCTGAGGCAGCATCAATGGAGCGAAGGAAATAGGCAACGTTTCGGGTCGAAACCTTTGGGTTTCGACCCGAAACGTTGCCTATTTCCTTCGCTCCATAGATGCTGCCTCAGCCGCTGAGTTTCTCCAGAATTATCCCAGAATTATCCCAGTTAAGTTTTGAAGTCCTCTACTTCAGAAGTGGAAATGGAAGAGTTTCAGAAATTAAAAATACAAGAGCAACTCTCTTGCCAAGGGCCAATAACAATATAATTAAAAAGATAAACTTTAAAAAATTGGAACATTTGGGAACACTGGAGGGCCATGAGGACAGCGAGAGTAGGCATTGATTTCTATATCATGTTAACTGATCACAGAAGTTTGCAAAAACATGATAATCCACCTCTGCAGGCTATGGACTGGAGGGAGGAAATGGAGGGGGGGAGAAATCAGTACACATGGCAGCAAAAAATGATGATTACTTCTGTAATTTGCTCAAGGTAGTTTAAACACGTCCAGTATTAAAAGGAAATTAAGTGATTTTAAAATGCTTTTGTTTTTAAAAGAATATCAGGTAGGCAACTTCTAATATTAGATGTATATTATTCTATAAGTCTTGGTATTTTAAAAGTTGAGTTTTTGTGCATTCTACTCAATGGATAAAGTATAAATGTGAAACTCACCAACAAGGAATAAGAACATTCTGTGGAGTACAGTTAAAAATGCTCGTCGGAAGCGGCAAATGAAAGACATCTGTGGATGGGTAGATTCCAGGTACAGAACTTCACTCACATCATTTACCTCTACATCTGAGTCATTGCCAAGCAACCTATGCATTAAAGACAGTAACTAATTATTACAGGTCCAGTTGCTCTGATGTACTTTGCATTGACATCGGCTTAAAAATCCACCTTCTGGGAACAAACTCACTCACTTTATGCCCAAGTCATCTGCACTTTGTAAAATCCACTGGAGTGATCCATTAAATTTATCTTCATGATTGGGATCAAGAACCTGTATAAATCAATGGTAAACAAGAATTCAGAAATGAAGCTCTTCAAATTAAACATAACCTAACTAACTTGAGGGAAACACCGAAAACCCAATTCTCAAACTAAAGAATGTTATTAATAAAAAAGATTTCCTTGAAGGCAAAATTTTGTCATCAAAAAGCCACCAGTAGTTTTATCAATCATAGCCAAAATAAATAGAAACATAGAAAATGGGTGCAGGAGTAGGCCATTCCGCCCTTTGAGCCAGCACCGCAATTCAACATGATCATGGCAGATCATCCACAATCAGTAGGAAAGAATCAGCAGGCTCAGTGATCATTTCGTTGAACACCTCCGCTCAGTCCGTCTTAACCTATCTGATCTCCCGGTTGCTCAGCAATTTAACTCCCTCTCTTATTCCCAATCTGACCTTTCCGTTCATTGTCAGAGTGAAGCCAAGCACAAATTGGAGGTCATATTTCGCTTGGGTAGTTTACATCTCAATGGTATGAACATTGCCTTCTCCAACTTCAAATAGCCCTTGCTTTCCCTCATTCCATCCCCTCCCATTCCCAGTTCTTCCACCAGTCTCACTGTGTCTGACTATATTCTATTTCTGTGCCGCCCATCAGTCTGAAGGGTCTCGACCCAAAACGTCACCCATTCCCTCTCTCCAGAAATGCTGCCTGTCCCGCTGAGTTACTCCAGCATTTTGTGTCTACCATCCAGAATCAGTATCCCGTTCCAGCTTTCTCCCCATATCCCTTGATTCTGTTAGACCTATGAGCTATATCTAACTCTCTTTTGAATACATCCAGTGAATTGCCTCCACTGCCTTCTGTGGCAGAGAATTCCAGATTCACAACTCTCTAGCTGAAAGTGTTTTCCCTCATCTCAGTCCTAAATGGTCTACCCCTTATCCTTAAACTGTGACCCCCTGGTTCTTGACTTCCCCAACATGGGGAACATTTTTCCTGCATCTAGCCTGTCCAATCCTGTAAGAATTGTATATGTTTCTATAAGATCCTGACATCCTTCTGAATTCCAATGAATATATGCCCAGTCGATCCATTCTTACATCATATGTCAGTCCCACCAACCCTGGAATTAACCTGATGAACCTACGCTGCACTCCCTCAATAGCAAGAATATCCTTTATCAAATTACGAGACCAAAACTGCACACAATACTCCAGGTGTGGTCCCACCAGGGCCCTGTACAACTGCAGTAGGACCTCTTTGCTCCTATACTCAAATCCTCTCGCTATGAAGACCAACATGCCATTAGCTTTCTTCACTGCCTGCTGTACCTGCATGTATATTTTCAGTGACTGATGTACCAGGACATCTAGGTCTCGTTGCACCTCCCCTTTTCCTAATCTGACACCATTCAGATAATAACCTGCCTTCTTGTTCTTGCCACCAAAGTGGATAACCTCACATTTATCTACATTATACTGTGTCTGCCATGCATCTGTCCACTCACCTAACATTATCCAAGTCTACATAGCAGCCTCATGGCATCCTCCTCGCAGCTGACACTGCCACCCAATTTTGGGTTATCTGCAAACTTGGAGATGTTACATTTAATTCCTTCGTCTAAATCGTTAATATATGTATTGTAAATAACTGGGATTACTAGCCACTGCCTGCCATTCTGAAAACGACCCGTTAATTCCTACTCTTTATTTCCTGTCTGCCAACCAGTTCTCTATCCATGTCAATACCCTACCCCCAATACCATGTGCTCTAAATTTGCACACTAATCTCTTGTGTGGGACCTTGTCAAGGGCTTTTTGAAAGTTTATCCACTGAAACCACATCCACTGGCTCTCGCTTATCCATTCTACTTGTTACATTCTCAAAAAAATCCAGAAGATCAGCCCCTTCATAAATGGGTGGCAGTGTGAACTGTGAGGAGGATGGTACGAGTATGCAGGGTGAATTGGATAGGTGATTTCCCCTTCATAAATGCATGCTGCTTTCCAAATGCGCTGCTATTACATCTAAATAGTGGGGGGGGGGGGGGGGGGGGGGGGGGGTAGGTATAGCATAGCAAAGATGAGCGGGAATCCAGAGGATTGGCTAAAGTTTAAAGTGTACCAGAAGATTACTAAAAAGGCAATACGGGGAGAAAAGATGAGGTATGAAGGTAAGCTACCCTTGAAGACTGAAAAGGGTGAATTTATTATGGGGAACAAGAAAATGGCAGATGAGTTGTAAAGGTACTTAGGATCCATCTTCACTAAGGGGGACAATCTTCCTGATGTACTAGTGGCCAGAGGATCTGGGGTGACAGAGGAACTGAAGGAAATCCACATTAGGCAGGAAATGGTGTTGGGTAGACTGATGGGGCTGAGGGCTGATAAATCCCCAGGGCCTGATGGTCTGCATCCCAGGATACTTACGGAAGTGGCTCTAGAAATCATGGACGCATTGGTGATCATTTTCCAATGTTCCATAGATTTAGGATCAGTTCCTGTGGATTGGAGGGTAGCTAATGTTATCCCACTTTTTAAGAAAGGCGAGAGAGAGAATACAGGGAATTATAGACCAGTTAGCCTGACATCGGTGGTGGGGAAGGTGCTGGATTCAACCATAAAAGATGAAATAGTGGCACATTTGGATAGCAGTAACAGGATCGGTCAGAGTCAACATTGATTTGCGAAGGGGAAATCATGCTTGACTAATCTTCTGGAATTTTTTTGAGAATGTAATTAGGAAAATGGACAAGGGAGAGCCAGTGTATGTAGTGTACCTGGACTTTCAGAAAACATTTGATAAAGTCCCACATAGGAGATTAGTGGGCAAAATTAGAGCACATGGTATTGGGGGTGGAGTGCTGACATAGATAGAAAATTGGTTGACAGGCAGGAAACAAAGAGTAGGGATTAACGGGACCCTTTCAGAATGGCAGGCAGTGACTAATGGGGAACCGCAAGGCTCGGTATTGGGACCGCAGCTATTTACAATATATATATTAATAATTTAGATGAAGGGAATACGTACCATAAGCAAATTTGCAGATGACACAAAGATGGGTGGCAGTGTGAATTGTGAGGAGGATGGTATGAGTATGCAGGGTGAATTGGATAGGTTGGGTGAGTGGGCAGATGCATGGCAGATGCAGTTTAATGTGGATAATTGTGAGGTTATCCACTTTGGTAGCAAAAACAGGAAGGAAGATTATTATCTAAATGGTGTCAAGTTGGGAAAGTACAACTGGATATGGGGGTCATTGTTCATCAGTCAACGAAAGTAAGTATGCAGGTACAGCAGGCAGTGAAGAAAGCATGTTGGCCTTCATAACAAGAGGTGGTGAGTATTGGAGCAAAGAGGTCCTTCTGCAGTTGTACAGGGCCCTAGTGGGACCACACCTGGAGTATTGTGTGTGGTTTTGGTCTCCAAATTTGAGGAAGGACATTCTTGCTATTGAGGGAGTGCAGCTTAGGTTCACAAGGTTAATTCCCGGGATGGCGGGACTGTCATATGCTGAGAGAATGGAGCGGTTGGGCTTGCATACTCTGGAATTTAGAAGGATAAGATGGGATCTAACTGAAACATACAAGATTATTAAGGGTTTAGACACACTAGAGGCAGGAAACGTGTTCCCGATGTTGGGGGAGTCCAGAACAAGGGGCCACAGCTTAAGAATAAGGGGTAAGCCATTTAGAACGGAGATGAGGAAAGTTTTTCACACAGAGAGTTGTGAGTCTGTGGAATTCTCTGCCTCAGAGGGTGGTAGAGGGCGGTTCGCTGGATACTTTCAAGAGAGAGCTAGATAGGGCTCTTAAAGATAGCGGAGTCAGGGGATATGGGGAGAAGGCAGGAACGGGGTACTGATTGTGGATGATCAGCCATGATCACGTTGAATGGCGGTGCTGGCTCGAAGGGCCGAATGGCCTACCCCTGCACCTATTGTCTATTAATAATCAACTCGAGCATCTTCCCCACTACCAGTCTAAAAAAACAAAACAAAAAAAAACTGCTGGAGGAACTCAGCAGGCTAAGTAGCAATTGTACAGCAAAGGGAAGCTTGAGATTTTGGGTCGAGGCCCTGCTTCAAGATCCAAATCACATGGAGCGACTCCTGATGCAGGGTCACAACCTGAAATGTTAACTACTCCTTTGCCTCCACAGATGCTATTTGACCCTCTGCATTCATCCAGCAGTTTTTGTTTGCTCCAGATCTCAGCATCTGCAGTCTCTTGTCTGTAGAAATATGAAATATTTTATAGGTGGAAACTAGTTAACGCAGTTTATAAATGCTAAACAAAGCTTGAGATAACTTACTGTTACATATTCAGCAGCATCTTGGACAGAAAGACTTCTGTTTTTATAATAAACATGGTCGCCACAGTCATAGTCTCCTAGAATTAGAGAAAGAATATCACCAAAACAATTATGATGATAAAGAACCTTCTTAAAATTAATGCATGTGATTAAAAATACTCAAATTTTGTAGCACACTTTTGGAGCACACAGATTTTAACATCATGCTGTCAAATGTTCATTATATCTGTAGACTTCTCAAGAACAGAAACATAAGAGTAGCAAGCTTAGCCTTCTGGTCATCCATATCAGGCCAGGCATATAAATGCAATGCATTTCGTTGTCTCTGTATTGTACACTGACAATGACAATTAAAATTGAATCTGAATCTGAATCTGATATTTGATTGGTGACATTTTAAATTCTTTACTAACAGTTGCACCATATTTCACTGCTACATGTTATTCCAATCGAATTTGCAGCTTTATTTTCAAATGATATTTGCAAGATGGCAAACCAAGTCTGCAACAAACTCCCTTGTTCCAAATTGACAAATGAACTCAACAAGCAAATGGTATCTATTTTACAAAATGTGCACCCAGATACTATCTGCAAACTTGCCTGGTTATATCTGGGCCTGCGTGGCATCAATCTCAAATGCCAAGCTAAATGTATTGGAAACATGTTTCATAAACAGATAACATGAATTACTCAATATGTTACATGCTGAAGCAAATGTAACTTGCCAAAAGTGAATCAGCACGAGCTCTAGTTACATCACAAATTAATATTAAATTGTATGATTTCTCATTACATGGCTCTCACTTAACTTTTTTTCGCTGTTGCCAGTCGGGCAACCTAGGCAGCTTTTTAGGATGCTGAATGACAGTTTAGGTGGTCATTTCAGATGGCTTGCATGACGCGTGCGATAATGTGCTCGGACGAAGTGCGTAGTTACCAGTCGGAATTATGGTCAATGAAGCATTCACATATTATTTCCGCTTCAAATAAAGTCACAAACTAAACATATTCACCAATCAATACATGATATATACCACAATGACACGCAGCAAAATTATAATAGTGTCTCAACTCTTTTTACACGTTGCAATGAATGCAATTTATATTATTTCTTTCCACTTCCAAACAAAAATGTGGTTGGATTATTCAGCGTATGATTAACCTGTGTCAATAAATCCAGGACCATGGTAACGAATATGCTTAACCATGCACACCACAGATTGATGCAAGCATGTTTCCTGTGAATGACTGAAAATTATCATGACATGGCCATAGCATGGGTCTTTTCATCTTGAACCTTCAATAATAGACACATAATATATCCCTTCTGCTCTAGGATTTTGTAATTTAAAAGAAATAAAGAGAATGGAAGTGTGCTTTGATTTTCTTTTCCTTGTAACATTCTTGTTACTGTATTATTATTATTATTACCCGACCAGACCTATACCATACTTTTGAATGTACATAGTACCTCTGTGCCCACTATGAAGATGAGTCATGGAAGTAGGTGACTATATTGAATCAATCATGGAACTTGGCAAGTGAGATTGCCCAGAAAAATAGCTGAAGTGGTTATTTATTTATTTATTTGGGGGGGGGGGGGGATATCAACTTTAAATGGATATCAAATTTAATTATATTTGTGAGAACTTGTGTAACTTTTCTGCTTGATATTTAAACGATCTCCTGATAAGCAAAGTTGACAGAGCTGTTCAAATACATCTAAAAGTCACTTTAATTGTCATCCAAGTCGCTCTTGAGCAGAGCATCCACCTCATCAGACTTGTCACTGTCAGGGTGAGGTCCAGAGGCAGATGCTGCAGTTGGATCTTCTCCTGTGTCAGGCCTCCTTGCCCTCATCCCTCCTGCATGCCACAAGCTGATGGCTGGCCGGGGATCAAAGTCCTTGATGTTACTGGCATGCAGCACGAAGAGGTCTGTCACCTAGTCGGTCGTCCTGGAGGGAACTTCTGATGGTGGTCCTCAGCTACTTCAGCCTCAGCTGAACTTGTCGGTTTGGTAAGGACGAGGTCAAGGAGAGTGCAGATGGTGGGTAGCTCTTCTGGTGTGGGACTTCAGGAACATCATCATGTATCACAACAACCCTTTCAGCAACATGGCTGTTACTTGGCACTACACTGGAACATTAGGGGGAGCTTCAATGTCCAAATTTCAGGGTGGGTTTCTGATGAAAAAGTGGGGGAAGTCTGGTAAGCGAGAGACAGAGACACAGAGACAGAGAGAGACAGAAAGAGCAGAGGCAGAGACAGAGGTGGACAGAGGCAGATAGAAAGCCAGGGACAGAGATAGGTACATGGATAGGACAGGGTTGGAGGGATATGGACCAAACGCGGGCAGGTGGCTTTGCAGTTTCCCTCCCCCTCCCGTGGGGTGAGGGATTTAAGGGCCTGTCCCACTTGGGCGACATTTTCTGCTACAGCCTGAAAAGAGCTTGTCACGTCGTGGTCGGGTCGTGACGCATATAGTGACGCGCGGTGTTTCCCTGTCGCCCCAGGATTTTGGAATGTTCAAAATCCAGGGTCGCCCTGTCACACGCTGACATATGCTGTCCTGCGAGTGACTCCCGGTTAGGGTTAGGTTTGGGGTTAGAGACCACAGATGGGCTGTAAAATATTCTTCCTTCAATGCATGGATTTTAAATATTAATATATTAAAATTAATACAATAAAATCAATTGTGCAAATGAAAAGATGTCTGAATCGTTCAGTTTTATTTTGTATTGGTCCGCTTCCAAATCACCGTCTCTAATTTTTCACAGGGATGGATTCAGTGAGTGTAGACTGAACTCCCCTCTCCACCCCCCTCCCACCCCATCCCTCCTTCTCCCTGCTACCCTTCCCCTCTCCCCCCCTTCCCCCCCGCTCCACTCTTCTCCACTACCCCCCACTCTCCTCACACCCCCTTCTCCTCCTCTCCCTCCCTGCTCCCACTTTCCCCGACGCCCCCCATTTGTGGACCCTGCCTGTGACAGCTAGATCCCACTAATAGTACTGCACAAAGTCTACTCCATATCATCTGTTTTAGTAACATTGACTATGGGATAAATGCAGACTTTGGGAACAACACCCCCCACCTCAAAATGGGTGGTGGGTATTTAGACTCAGTGGCCGGAGCAGGTGGGTGGCACTGGTACATTGACAACATTGCCTGTACCCAGTTGAAAAGCCCGCTGCCTCTGGGGGTTTGGAGAGACCATTGGAAGACAGATCTGCCTCTGGGACAACTCGGGACCAACAGTTCAGTTCCCATGCAGAATATTAGGGGTTCGAGTCAAACCCCTGGGGCCCCTGTGCCACATTTAGTTCAGAGATACAGTGCCCTTCGGCCCATCGAGTCCACACCGACTAGCAATTCACCGCACACTATCCCACACGCTCGGGACAATTTATAAATACCAAGCCTATCAACCTGGAGTTAGGGTTAGGGTTACCTCCTGCACCTCAAAGGTTTGTATAAATTGTCCCTAGCGTGTATGGGATAGTGTGCGGGGATCGCTGGTCGCAGGCTGGGTCCACAAATGGGGGGGCGTCAGGGAAAGTGTTGTGGGAGGAGGGTTGGAGAAGGGAGGGAGAGGGGGAGAAGGGGATGTGAAGGGAGTGGAGAAGGGGAAGAAGAGTGGAGCGGGGAGAAGGGAGGAAGAGGGGGGAAGGGAAGAAGCGGCTCAGGCGCTCGACACCACTGCAAATTGTTCTGTTGCTGTTGTTCCCATAAAGGGCCTGTCCCACTTTTCAATTTTTTTCAGTGACTGCGGAGCTTCAGTGACTGACGCCCTTTAAAACCGTCACTGACGCTCCGCAGTTTTTGAAAAAAAAAAAATCACAAAGTGGGACAGGCCCTTTAAGGGAACTACAGCAACAGAACAATTTGCAGCGGTGTCGAGCGCCTGAGCCGCTTCTTCCCTTCCCCCAATCTCCACTCTTCCTCCCACTCCTTCTGAGTGTCCCGTCCGAGGGCGAACCCGGGCCGCGGAAGAGGGGGTCGCCTGCGGGGTACTGGAGGGACAGGCATAGTCCAGCTGGGGCCGGCGCCTCCCCTCCAGGCTGCCTACGGGCCTGGGCCGACACTCCCATCCGCGGACCTCTGGACAGAAGACCTTCCTTCAGACTTCCTACACATTAGACTTTTGCGCCGTGATTGGGATGCATGGGGGCAGGGATTTCCACAGGCGCAAGGAACAAATGACCCAAAGTTTGCGTTGAGTGAACTGAGTGTTCTTAACGGCCTTGTCCTACACTGCCGTTTTGTGAGAGTGGTTGGATCCCAGCTTCAGCTCAACCAACATCCGTCACATTATCCAGACAGGCGGCGGGGGATCAGGAGCTGATGTGAGGCATCGGTGATGCTTTGGAATCCTAATCGAGCAGCGGGGTCGCGGAGGCAGCGCCCCACCCGGGGAGTAGAGGTGTCAGTTTTTCCAGCAGCGAGCGGAGAGGCACCAGCTATCACGGGCCGTTCACCTGTCGGGCGCCGACTCCTCGATCCTGGGTTCCGACCACTCTCACAAAACGCCGGTGTACGACGAGAACGGTAAGAATGACCCAGTTCACTCAATGCAAACTTTAGGTCATTTGTTCCTTGTGCCCACGGAAATCTCCAGCGCGGTCGAGACAAGGGGGCTCTGAAGTTGCATTCTCTCGATTGAGGACATTTTGTCAACTCTCCTAAAAGAAAAGAGCCAGTGGTTGTCTGTCTTAAGGGCCTGTCCCACTTTCACGACCTAATTCACGACCTCTGCCGAGTTTGCCCTTGACCATTACTCGCAGCATGGTCGTCACAAGGTCATAGCAGGCTGTGATGCTCGTCGTCGGTACTCGTGGCATCAAGTAGGTCAGGGCGTTTTTCTAGCATGATGAAAAATGTCCACGAGTGAAAAAGGTCATGAAAGTGGGACAGTCCCTTAACTGAAACCTCTCTTCCCCCACCTCTCACTGTCTCTCCCCGTCTCCCACTCGCTTCTATCCCCTCTCTCTAGCTGCTACAACCCACTCTCGCCCGCTACCAGGCACCCTGTTCGCTTTTTAAAATTCTCGAATGACCTTTGAAAAATCCCATGATTCCTTGCGTTTTTCCGAATACCGAACTTGCTAATTGTTATTGGGCAGGTCTGCACCCGACATGTGGGAGTCGTTTAAAGGTCAGTTGATCAAAGTTCAAGCATCTTCTAGTAAGGAAAAGGAATAAGGATTGTTAAGCAAGGGAACCTTGGGTGACCAAAGGGTTGTAAGTTTGGTCAAAAAGAAAAAGGAAGCATATGTAAAGTTTAAGAAGATAAAATCAGACATGGCTTTTGAGGAATGCAAAGCAAGTAGGAAAGAAAATCAAGTGGGCAAATAGAAAGGTCAAAAGGGGCCCTGACATGTCTCAGATTAAAGAAACCCCCAAGAATATTTATATGTACATTAAAAACATGAGGGTAACCAGGGAGAAGGTAGGACCACTCAAGGATACAGGAGAGAATTTGCACTCGCAATCGTGGGTTGGAGGCGAGGTACTAAATGAGTATTTAGTCCCCATGGCAAACTGATCTAGAAGATTAAGATGACTCAGTCGAATGGATTGGGAAATGGCTTACTCGTAGAAGCAGTTGTTATTCTTTGACCAGGGATCAGTTCTGGGACCTAATTTGAGTAAATATAAACAAATTGGTTATATAGATGGGTAAGTAAGTTTACGACACCAAGATGGCTGGAGTTGTGCACAGTGAGAAGGGTTGCCAAAGGAAGGGATACAGATCAACACAGAAATGGGCGGAGAAATGGCAGATGGAATTTAATCCGAGTAAGTGTGAAGTGTTACGGGCCTGTCCCACTTGGTGATTTTATCGGCAACTACCGGCATCATTGACTGACGTATCAGGTCACCGAAAAATTTGCAGTGTGATAACATGACGCGCGGTGTTTTTTCCAAGTGTCGTAACATTTTTTTTGTCGCCGCCGGATTTTGAAATGTTTAAAATTTTAGGGTGACACTGATATGACGCCGGAAGTCGGCGAAAAAAAAATCGACAAGTGGGACAGGCCCTGTCACACTTGGGCCGTATTTGCGCGTCATTTACGCAACATCATTTATGCGTCACAACGCAACGTCATTTATGCGTGACGCGCACGTGACACTCGCATGGCGTGCATTACGCGCGCATGGTGCGTCATGAGACGTGGTGGCGTAGGCAGTGACGCGCGGCGCCCCAAGATTTTGCGATTCACAAAATCTTTGCGCGCCACCTGCGTGACGCGCAAATTTTGCCCTAGTGGGACAGGCCCTTAAGTATACAAATGATGGCAAGACACCAAACAGCATTGATGTGCAGAAGGATCTTGGATTCTAGCTTCATAGCTTACTGAAAATATCAACAGAAGTAGATATACTGGAAAAGTGTATGGACTGCTTCCCTTCATTGGTCAAGAAGCCATGATGCAACTTTACAATACTTTGGCTCGGTCCTATTTGGATTATTGCATACAGTTCCAGTTGCCACATTACTGGAAGGATGTGGAGACTTTGGAGACGGTGCAGGAGGTTTACTACAATACAATTGGTGGTATTAGCTACAAGGGGAGGTTGGACTACTTGGATTACTTTCTCTGGAATGCCTAAGTTTTAGGGGAGAACTGATAGAAATACATTAATTTTTTTAATATAAGCATATATAGACACATATACAGATCGTCAGAACCCTTTTCACATGATGGAAATGTCAAAGACTAGAGGATATAGCTGTAATTGCAAGAGGGGCAGAGCATAAAGGAGTTGCGATGGCAGCTTTTTATTTACACAGTGGAACATGATGGCAGAGGTGGTGGAGGCAAATATGATAGTGACATTTAAGAGGCTTTTAAATAGGCACATGCAGGGAATGGAGGGATATGGATCATGTGCATGCCGATGAGGTTATCTTATCTTGGCATCATTCAGCATAGACATTGGGGGCCGAAGAGCTTGTTCCTGTACTGGACCCTCTGTTCTATGAAACAGCACATGTAGGGAGAAACAGAATTAACTGCACTCACTAATTACAATGGTCCCAATCTAGGAGAGATTAAAAAGGCAGATAGAATGCCCAATGTGCTGCGAAACTCTCCAGTCTTGCAGGCATGATCTTGATCTTCTGACTGAGGAGAGAGGTGGAAGTAGAAGGGAAATGGGAGCCCTGCGGATGGGAGATAAGAATATGGTGGGGGGGGGGGGGGGGGTTTAATTGCAATTTGGGGCACACTGAGGATGTTATAATCAACTTAGTTCCCTTCTACTGCACAATATACAGAAATATTACCTTGAAATGTAAATTTAAATTTTTTCAGCACTTTCTTGGCACTGATTTCAAATCAGATAAATCAGTGAAAACTAAGATGTGGTCATATACTGAAGTATAATGGGAAAGGTGATTTAACATTTTTGGTGTGTAGCAGTGCTGTAAAAATCTACGGTACAAGAATATTTACAAATATACACGTTACCCTAAATAAACAAGCTTTTGAAGAACTCTCAAAGATCCTGTATAACAAAACATTGCCATCAAGCATCATATATAACCAAATCTTCTCCCATTAAGTCCAAACTATAATTTCAAGTAATAGCTTTGAAACAAAAACAAATACTAATTTCATTAGTTCTCCACACGTGTATTGTACTTGGAAGTCTAGCTGGTTGGTCAACTGTAGGCAAAAATAGACCATTGTGTCCACAGTCCGTGCATCAACTGATTCAAATAAAAGTTAGAAAACAAGATCTCACCTGCTATTTTTGCCAGGTGACTGTGTAATTTATGAAGAATAATCAAAATGATCTTTCCCTCTTCAACCTAAATGAAATACAATGCAACAATTATCATCTTCTGTCACCATCTGTAGTTGGCAAAATAAATGCAACCACATCACATAAGGTTTTCTACAGAAATTTAGGATAGAGGAAAAACATTGTTTCAGATGTCTGTATTCTGCAGAGTCAGAATTTAAGTTTATATTTATTTATCCTCCTCTTAATATTAATATCTGCAATAATTTATGCTTAGCATTTAATAAAGATAAATAATTATGGAAAGTACCATTTTAAAATAATATGGACAAGCAAAAGCTATTACACTTGATTATACTGTGAAAAAGCAATTCCCCAGTATGAACATAAAATTCATATTAAACTATTAAAGTTTTTTTTAAATGACCTGCATTTATAACTTTTTTTATAACCTGCAGGTTCCATAGCACTTTTCAGTTATAACAGTGGTGCAATTAATAGAGCTGCTGCTTCAGTGCTAGAGAACCGGATTTGATCCTGACCTCAGTGTGGAGTTTGCAGGCTCTCGTTGTGACCACATGAGCTTCTGCTGGATAGCATAGAACTCATGTGAACGATAGTCAGTGTGGACTCCATGGGCCGAAGAGCCCATTTCCATGCTATATCTTTCAATCAATTGATTATCTGTTTTCTGTGGTTCCGATTACTGAATTGGGCAGAGAAACCAACCGCACTTCAAAACGAAAGGATAAATGGTAATAAATACAAAATGCTGGAGTAACTCAGCCGGATAGGCAGCATCTCTGGAGAGAAGGAATGGGTGACGTTTCGGGTCATCATCCACCTGCAGTGGATGAGGGCCTTAATTATCATCCAATATACATAGAACATCCCACTATGAAGCACTGCTCCAGTGATCAGAATGACAACCTAGTCATTTGTACTCAAGTCTCTACATTGAGACTTCAACTGACAACCATCTATTTTTTCATGCCGAAAGTGCTACAGGGCCACAGCTAAAAGAATGACATGCAATTTGTGTCCCTGTAGTAATACATTAAGGAGACAGGGAGAATGATAGAAAGAAGGGGGGGGGGGGGAACCTTATATATTGTGATTTGTTCTTTGTATGAAACCTAATAATGTCCCATCTCCAACAGATTCAATTTTGAAGAACAGAAATACCAATCCTACAAACAATTTATTTTTATTTTTATTTTTTTATTTAAGCAGGCACTGCTTTTTTCTAAACATTAAAATAATATTTCAATTAATAATTCCCATCGTACTCTATACAAGCCATCATTGGTCAGAAGCCGTCTCGACAACAAACTGTATATTGATTTCCCTACAAAATATAATTTGAGATCATCTACTCAGCAGCTTAAAACTGTTAATTTAAATATGTTACAGGGCAAATACTTTGCTTTCCCAAACACCGTGAATGTTGGAGATGCTCAGCATCCTGGAGAAAAAACAATTATTTTTAAATTTACTTCCATTACTTTACATGACTAAAAAAATGTATTGTGGCTCCTGGATTCATAAATATAAGTAGTACTCACCTTCTCATCTATTTTGAATGTTTGATGTTTGACTGTAAGGGAAAAATAATAATTATAGGGCATGGACAAAGAATTGGCAAATACTTTACAAATCAAAACATTTTTCAGAAATACAAACTGCAATTTTTATACCTCAAACTAATTATACAAATATTTATGATCAAGGTTGATTTGTACTGTTTTTCTGACTTTTAAGGAGTAGTCGGGGAGGGTTGGGAGGCATTAATTTTGGAGGAATGCCGTTTTCCTGTGCTTCCCTAGGCGCAGCATCGCCCAAAAGGGGACAATGCTGGAGTAAGGCAGCATCCCTGAAGAACATGGACAAGGTGACATTTCGGGTTGAGACCCTTGAAACTGATTGTAGGTGGGAGAGGGAGATGAAGGGGAAGGGAGAAGAAAAAGGTGGAAAAGGGGAGAGGCATGACAAAGCGTGGGAGGTAATAGGTCAACTAGTCGGGGGGCGGTGTTTGATAGATGGTTGGAACAAAGTCCAGAGATAAGGAAGGTATTATGCAGGTTTCAAGATTGCAGATTGTAAAGCCCAAGGTAGGAGGTGAGGGGGTGTGGGTGAGTAGAGGTGAGATGTAGGTGGGAGTCCAGGTGGGGCACAGAGGGGAGAAGGGGGGGGAATGAAAGAGGGGGGGGGGGGTCCGCTGAGAGAGGTTACCTAAAATTAGAGAATTCAATGTTCATACCCAAGGTGCGGTCCCTCGAGTTTGCTTGCGGCCTCACGCTAGCAATGGAGGCAGCCCAAATGGGAAGGGGAGTGAAAATAGTTAGCAACCCAGTAGATCCAGTGAAACGGTCGCCGAGTCTACACTTGGCTTCGACGATGTACAAGAGGCCACATGGGGAACAGTAGTACAGGATGTACAGGAGGCCACATGAGTAAGTAGATGAGGATAGGCAAAGTGCATGTGAACCTCTGCCTCACTTGGAAGGACTGCTGGGATCCCTGAATAGAGGCAAGGGAAGAAGTATAGGGACAGCTGTTACACCTCCTGCAGTTGCAGGGAAAGTATCTGGGGTTGGGTAGTTTGGGTGGCAAGGGATGAGAACCAAAGAGTTGTAGATGGAGCAGTCTCTGAGGAAGGCGGAAAGGGATGGAGATGGGAAGATGCGACGAATGGTGGGTGCAGTGACTATAGTGGAAATGTCGCACTATATTATATAGAAAGGAACTGCAGATGCTGGTATGAACCGAAGATAGACACAAAAAGCTGGAGTAACTCAGCGGGACAGGCAGCATCTCTGGAGTGAGGAGAAGGGTTAGATTTCGGGTCGAGACACTTCTTCCGTCTGAAGAAGGGTCTCGACCCGAAGTCACCCATTCCTTCTCTCCAGAGATGCTGCCTGTTGCACTATATTATGTTGGATGTGGAGATTGATGGGGTAAAAGTCAAGGACCTGGGGAAATCTGTCCTTGTTCCATCGAGGGGGAGGGAGCAAGAGCAGAACCACGGGACACAGAGGAGATGTGGGTGAGGGATTCATCTATGGCAGAAGGGGGAAACCAGATTTACTAATGAAAGAGGACACCTTGAATGTCTTAGAATGAAAAGTCTCATCATGGCTGCAAATGCAGTGGTGGTGGAAGAATTGAGAGCTGGGAATAGCATCTTTGCAAGGGTCAGAGTTCAAGGACGCGTGGTCCAGTTACAGAGGGAGTTGGTAGGTTTTTTTTTTAAATACAGTTGGTCAGTCTAAGACCTTAATGAAAACACATGCATTGCTTAACATATCAACATAGTGCACAACTGCACCAACATAGATGGAGGGAATGGACCGACTCCAAATTCCCTCCACAGATCTTCTCAATTTGCTCCATACATGTTGAGCAAAATCAAGCTGCTGGAGGGACTCTGTGGGTCAGACATCGTCTGTGGAAACAAATGGAGGCATCAATACAGGGCTGGGCCCAATTTCAAGACCATGCATTCTCCTTATATCCACTCTGCAACATAAAATAAAATTGCTTACTCCATACCGCTGCACCATCGAGAGCATCCTTACCAACTGTATCACAGTATGGTATGGCAACTGCTCTGTCTCTGACCGGAAAGCAATGCAGAGGGTGGTGAAAATTGCCCAACGCATCACCGGTTCCTCACTCCCCTCCATTGAGTCTGTCCAAAGCAAGCGTTGTCTGCGAAGTGCGCTCATCATCGTCAAGGACTGCTCTCACCCCAACCACAGACTGTTTACCCTCCTACCATCCGGGAGGCGCTACAGGTCTCTCTGTTGCCGGACCAGCAGGTCCAGGAACAGCTTCTTCCCTGCGGCTGTTACACTACTCAACACTGTACCTCGGTGATTGCCAATCACCCCCCCCGGACACTCCTTCCACCAGGAAAAAAATAATTGCACTACTATGACTGTATGCACGTAAATATATTTATTTATTACTCATATTCTATGTCGCTTCTAGGGAGATGCTAACTGCATTTCGTTGTCTCTGTACTGTACACTGCACAATGACAATAAAGTTTGAATCTGAATCTGATTTCAAGTTCTGGAGAATGCTCCTGATTTGAAGCATCAACTCTGTTTCTCTCGCCACTACTGCTTGACCTGCTGAGTGCTGGGAATATTCATTGTCCCTGGGAGTATTACAAATTAATGCACTGGGTAGATAATGCTAGAGGAACTCAAAGATCAGACAGCATGTATGGAGGAACCATTCCAACATTTGCACTCTCTAAATTCTGATTTTTTTCCCTCCCATGGGTATTTGGGAGATTTCAATCAAGTTTGTGGAACATAAATGATTGTTAACTCACCATGAACATTCTGAAAAAAAAACCCCAAGTGTGAGCTAATTGATAAATATTCAGTCATATTGCCACACAGCACGGAAACTGGCCCTTCGGCCCAACTCATCCATGGTGACAAAGATGTCCCGTCTAAATTAGCCCCATTTACCTACATTTGGTCCATGTCCTTATAAACCCATCAATGTACCTGTGCAAATGTCTTTCAGATGTTGATACAAGGAACTTCAGATGTTCGTTTACAAAAAAAAAAGACAAAGTGCTGGAGCAACTCAACAAGTTTGGCAGCATCTCTGGAGAACATATATAGGTAACATTTCAGTCTGAAAACGGGTCACGAACTGAAACATCTACCCGTGTTCTCCAGAGATGCTGCTGAACCCACCTATTATTCCAGCGCTCCTTGCATTTTTGCTTTCAAGTTTCAAAACTCAGGCAATTCCTTCCATATATCCATGCAAATCTTTCCCATGCCACCTTAATCCCATGTCCTGTAGTTCTCGATTCCCCGATTTTGGGAAAAAGACTCAACGTACACCCCATCAATTCCCCTCATGATATTGCACACCTCTATAAGATCCAACTGAACAATGAAACCTCAAATCTTGTACAATTGTAAAATTTGCCTCCAACTTCTATACTCAATTCCCTGACTGATGAAGGGCAAAAATACTTTTTCATGACCCTATTGAACTGCAATGCCACTTTAAAGGAATGAATACGTACTCACAGATCCCTCTATGCTACAACACACCCTAGACCCAACACGTCTTTGTGACAGTCCTGCCCAAATGCAACATTCACAAAACTGAATTAAACTCCATTAGCCATTCCTCAGCCCAATTGCTCAACTGCTGTAATTCCCGATAACCATCTTCACTTTCTATGATACCGTCTATTGTTGTGTAATCTGCAGAAGTACTAATAATGCCTTGTACATTCTCATCCAAATCGTTGATATAGATGACAAACAGCAATGGGCTCAGCATCAATCCAAGACGCAGTACTCGTCAATGGCCACCAGTTCAAAAATACCTGTCTACTACCACCCTCTGCTTCCTCCCATGAAGCTAATTCTGTGTCATTAGCTAGCTCTCCCCAAATCCCATGTGATCTAAACTTCCTGAGCAGCCTACTATGCAGAACTACTATGTCTTTATCCTACTACAGCCTACTATGTCTTTATCAAAGACATTGTTGGTCCATATAGACTGTCTACAGACCTGCTCTCTTCAACCAATAGACAATAGGTGCAGGAGTAGGCCATTTGGCCCTTCGAGCCAGCCATTCAATGTGATCATCCCCAATCAGTACCCCGTTCCTGCCTTCTCCCCATATCCCCCGACTCCGCTATTTTTAAGAGCTCTATCTAGCTCTCTCTTGAAAGCATCCAGAGAACCTGCCTCCCTCTGAGGCAGAGAATTCCACAGACTCACCACTCTCTGTGAGAAAAAGTGTTTCCTCGTCTCCGTTCTAAATGGCTTACTCCTTATTCTTAAACTGTGGCCCCTGGTTCTGGACTCCCCCAACATCGGGAACATGTTTCCTGCCTCTCGTGTGTCCAAGCCCTTAACAATCTTATATGTTTCAATGAGATCCCCTCTCATCCTAAACTCCAGAGTATAAAGCCCAGCTGCTCCATTCTCTCAGCATATATATGACAGTCCCGCCATCCCAGGAATTAACCTTGTAAACCTACGCTGCATTCCCTCAATAGCAAGAATGACCTTCCTCAAATTAGGGGACCAAAACTGCACACAATACTCCAGGTGTGGTCTCACTAGGGCTCTGTACAGCTTTGCTCCTATATTGGATTCCGCTTGTTATAAAGGCCAACATGCCATTCGCTTTCTTTACTGTCTGCTGTACCTGCATGCTTACATTCATAGACTGATGTACAAGGACCCCCAGATCCCATTGTACTTCCCCTTTTCCCTACTCGATGCCATTTAGATAGTAACAATGATAACCTTCTTTGTTACTTCTGGAATTCATTCAAAAGCACTGAATACCTTTCAGCCAATAATTGTTTTAATGTTCTTGTTGCCTCTCAGCAGTAACTCATTACCCATTTGTTCAACAGAATAGCCTCCAAACATCCAGTTGCAACAGTCAACACATTTGGTTCGTTGACAGGAGAATGAGAAAACATCTGGAGCACTATCCTCATCTGTGGAAAAAATCTTGGAGCGGTGCATCTTAATATATTTGAGCAATTTTGTGACGTTTCCAGCCTTCATGTAAAGTTTAAATGCCATTGCCAGATTTAGAAACCCTTGGTATTGGAATAGGCCATTTGCACCACGTCCACAAACAGCTGATCAGACTAGACTTGGGCACACCATAGCCTTGAGGTTAATGGTACACCCAGTGCCATTAAGAACATGCGATGAGCAATTTTTATCTTCAGCCATCCTCTCAGATACGAGTTGATTATGCAAGTTGATAGTGAATTAATGCCCCCTAATTATTAACCCTGCTAAGAAAAATGTCAGTTCTTTCTACATAATTAAGACTTCTGCAGATCTAGCAACATTATACATTTTATATAAATTTAATATCCTTCCTATAATTTTGCTACCCATACTACACAAACCTTTTCAACAACTGCTTAAATTTTTTGTACAGTTCTAATAGGACCACTGTACATTACCAATCTAAGTAGGTCAAAAAGGGAGATTTTCCATATTCCAGAGTCCAGATCAATCTTATTCAACGCTCTGTTGTGTAGAACCCATCTGGGTGAAGGAAAAGAAGTCAAGATCGGATTTGAAAACAAAGATGGAAGTTTTAAAATTAAGAAATTAATTCTGTAGGTTCAAGTTGTAACATTTCTAATGTGGCATCTTGCTTCATTCCAAGTCCCCTTCATTTGTCACCCTTGTGTTAACTAACTGACTGAATCAATTTCTTCAGCATCAAGTTCAGAGGATACAGCAAAGGAGGTTTGAATTTGAAGAGGTGATTAGGAGACGAAGAAAGAAAAAGAGTTTTGTAAAGTTAAAGGTAAAAATGTCATGTAATGTACCGTTTCCACCTCAAAGACATTTGCAGAGTAGGTCTCCAAAGGTTAGGAAACAGTATAAGTAAGAAGGGTCTCGACCCGAAACGTCAAGCATTACTTCTCTCCAGAGATGCTGCCTGTCTCGCTGAGTTACTCCAGTATTTTGTGTCCACAAAAGATACTGACTTCAGTCTTTCCAATATATAGGCAGACTCGTTACTGCTCCATCACTACAGGGCGTCAGTGAAACAAACTAACTATTTATATGTGGAAACTAGCATTGGATTTTCACATTACATTGGCAAATGAACATATGCAAATACGCACAAGAAATAAAGACAGCTTTGATTTAGATTGCCAGTAAATGCAGTGTTTCGTATCTCACTTTTGCCATTGTATTTCTCAGTTCCCAATCATTTCCTTCTAATTATATCTCCTCTAGACAGCCATGACTAATAAACGCTTCAACCTCACCAAGCCGACACCATCACGACTTATGCCAGTCACTTACATATTCTCGCCCGATCACAGACATTTCCTTTGTCTTCTCGATCTTTTCAAGACGTGTTCAATTTTAAACTTTTCCTAGGTCCAATGAAATGTCAGACTGAAATATCAAGCATTTCCCTCTCCAAGTGTTATAGTAGATTTTAAAAAAAGCTTTCCAATTTCTACAGGTTTTTTTGCATCTCAGAGCCTAGCGTAATCCTTGGAGATGGCAATAGTGTGGGAGCAGCAAGACAATCCACTGCAGGCATTTCTCCAGCTACAGCTTGATATACAAGAATGGAACCAGACGAGCGTAGTCTAATTAGAAAAATGGGTGATGCTGGAAGAGTGGATTTGATCATTTAGGTTAAAGGTTGCAGGCAAGATTGACAGACGTTTGTTTCGGTCATGGTCGTGCCAGATACAAGAAGTGAGAATGCGCAGTGTAGTTTTGATAGTGTAACTGACAGTTGAGCAGGACAATTTAGAAGGTATAAGAAGATTTGTCCCATGTTTGTGAAAGCCCTGGGGAGGCAGAAGGGAGAATTACGAGGAAATGGGGATAAGGGACTTCAGATTAACAACAAAATAAAGCCTATTTGATTGGTTAGAAAAATTCTGGGTCTTGAAAGAGAAGTTGCTGAAGGGCAAATAAATTAGAGTATTGATGGAACTGATGGGAATATTCTGTTGAGAAGCAGCACAGCCTCCTGCATCATAATAGGAATCAGAGATTCAAATCCACACTAAATCCTTTGACAGCAGCAACTGTGATAAGGCCATCAAAGCACCTGAAGCCTCGTTATCATTTACACTCCACTTTGCAGTGAGTAACCTCTGCTGCCTCCCTATCAGTAAATAGTAAGTGCAGCCAGGCAGAAAGTTTGGACAAAAGCCCATATCCAGGATGATCCAGCTCAATAAGCTTCACATAATCATAAAACAAAAATTATTTTCCATTACATTGAAAATTACCTCGTGCAGTTAAACCTTCAACACTTTATAATCTGGTCACTGTGGCAACAGTTTCTCAGAGGAAAAAGGAAATAGGTATGAAACTGAAGAGTGAGCAATTTTTCTGGGCGGTTTTGAAGGGATCCTTTGTCTAGACTTATTGGCGACGGGGAAGGAAGAACTCCGATAAGAAGCCACACCTGTCCTGGGTATGTGCAAACTGCCAAGGAGATTTATAATGTTATGAAGTCTAATATTATAGCCTTTCCATCAAAAAATTAATAGTAAAACAGTGCAGGAGAATTTATCACAGATTAAATGTATTCCACTATTTTACCATAACAGAAATTTTCAATACGGAAAACCAATAATTTGCAAAAAGAATTTATGCAAACACAGAAACCCTCAACCTACAAAGTTAGTCAGCTGGCTTGAAATGAAATGAATGTATCATCTTTCAATATAGAAACGTACTGCAGTTTAATTCAACAAGAGAAGTAATAAAATATGTACATTCACATATTTACATATATCACTGACAGCTTTTAAAACTTGATGCTTTGAATACTCTGTACATGGAGTGAAGCCAATTTATACTGCATCACAAAATGTCTCGGGCATTACGAATAAGCTTATCTGAGCAGAAATTACCTGAAAATTTGAAATAAAAATGAATTTGAACCCGACACACAAAACTATTTGAACATTTTATCCTGTGTAATTCACCCCACATAAATATTTTAAGAATTTCCAGTTGTCCATATTTAAATGTTAATAAACTATCTTTTTGAACCTCAACATGCCAAATCACTTCAAAAGTAATTCAATCGCTAAAATTTTGTTAATGCCATTTGGTATGCAACGAGAGTTGCCAAAGTTCTACAAATAAGAATAATATGAATTACTACTGGTTGAGCAATGAACATTGGGCAAATTCTTGTTTTTCTACAGTGTGGTAACCAGGCTAGGTTCAGAAATGACAAAACAGTGTTTCATTTGATAAGATACAAGTGACAAGGTGTCGTACATGTAACTAGATGTAGGATTTTCTTTCAATTATTTATATAAAGGAGGGCTCTTTCAAAAATTAATGCGATAGCTGTAGAAGCGAGAGACAGGAGGCAGGAATGGAAAATGCAGATTTATTGAAAATTGCACTGGTAGCGATTGAGGTGGGATGCCAATACAGAAATAAGTCAAATTAAGCAACTACTGAGGGGATATTGGATGGCTTGGACTCAGCTGCAGTGAAATACGAATTTGGGAAATTTTCAACCAAACCTAAGCAGGCATCCATCCACTAGTTAAAGTTTGCTTCAGCATTCTCACATGCCTTCTATTTGTGGTAGAATTTTGTATGAGCCTTCATCCACTAGTAATTATCACACAGACCTTCAGACCTCCGTCTCTAAACATTTAGATCCCTTGCTGTATACTTTTGTGATTGTATTTAAGAAATGTACCTCATGGCTCGAGGTACAGAAGTTCGATAATTAAACTCGGAATGTTCTCAAAGCACACCCGAGCTTTGAAGGATTATCTATTAAACTGTACTCATGATTTTGCCGTTCACTCAGAAATTACCAACATTTCATACAAACATGAGCATTTAATGTGTTACTGGAATCCCAATCAAATATTGAATTGTATGTTAAAGGATTAAATGCTGGATGCCAGAGATCATAGATATCAAGTAATCACACCAATTGTTCACGAACTACATAGTATTTCAATGCCAAATATTACACACCCAGAAGCATACATTTACATACCAAATAAATGAAGTGCTGAAAATAGCTCCATATTTAGGTTTGCCAATGAGGGGCATTATGGATAGGATACTCACATCTCCATCATTATTTAAGACATCCTTGTCAATTACATCCAATATTTAATTGTAAATTGTGGCTGGATTTTCGATTGGAGACAATGAACTGCAGATGTTGGAAACTTGATCGAAACACAAAGGGCTGGATTAACTCAGTGGGTCAGGCACATCTGTGGAGGGAATGATGGTTTGGATTGGGACACTTTTTCAGACGGAATGTAGTTGGGGGAGAAAGCTGGAAAAGAGGTGGGGGTGGCCAAAAATGTCACCTATCCATGTTCTCCAGAGATGCTGCCTGCTCCGTTAAGTTACTCCAGCACCTTGTGTCCTTTCCTGGCAAGCGATAGGTAGATACAGATGAAGTGAGCATGATTGGTAAATGGGTGGAGTAAGTGGCAACGGCTAAAGGGCCTGTCCCACTTAGGCGACTGGATCCCTCTACGACAATGTCTACGACAAGCTACAACCTACTACCTAGTCGACGTCAAGCTATGGCAAGCTACCGACAACCGGCGACCCATTAGGCCATCCACCTACGACCACACCTATGACCACATATGCGACAACTCACAACAACCGAAGTCAACCTACGACAAGCTACGACCCTGTCGGCGACAACTGAAGACAATTCAGTCGCTGGCACCTGTCGCCGAAGACAGCACAGGCGAAAACCTACGTCACCTGGCAACAACCTACGACAGCATCTACGTCAGGAGAAGTCAAGCTACGCTAATTGGCTTCAACCCACTGTCGTCGAAAATATTTGAACATGTTGAAAATCCAGCGGTAACCAGAAAGACACTACGACTCTTTGGGCAACTTCGGAGACTACTCATGACCATACAGGCGACACCCTGGCGACCATGTGGCGACAGCCCAGTCACCTAAAAAACAGCCTAAGTGGGACAGGCCCCTAAAGATGAAAAGGAGACAAAGGGGTGTCAGATAAGCAGTAGAGTGAAACGTAAAACAAGAGGGAGAGATAAGAAGGGGACAAGAAGAAGAGGTGGGCTTTAGTGGTAGAAATGGGTACGCCCTAAAATGAGGTTGGGGGGGGGGGGGAGAGGGGAGGGGCACAGGAAAGAGCGAAGGATTGTAAGAATTCAACCTTCATACCATTGGGTTGCAAGCTACCCAAGCAGACTATGAGGTGCTGTAACACACAATTCTAGACATTTTCGCCACCTTCAATATGATCCCACCACTAGTCACATCTTCCCATCCCCATCCCATCACAGAGACCACTCCCTCCACAGCTCCTTGGTTCACTCCCTTCCTCCGCCAACGACTCCCTTCCCAGGTACTTTCCCTTGCAACTGCAGGAGATGCAACACCTGTCCCTGCAGCTCCTTTCTCACGTCATCCACAAACCCCAGTAGCCCTTCCTGACAAGACAGTGCTTCAGATACACCTCTTCAATCCACAGCTACTGCATTTGGAGCCCCCGATGTGGCTTCCTTTCAATCAGCGAGACGAAGCGTAAACGTGCCAACCTTTTCACTCTGTACACCAAAGCCTGATGGATCTCCTTGTCGATAACCACTTTAACATATTGACCTTTCTGTCCTGCACCTTCTCCACTGCCAGAGTGAGGCTACACACGAAGTGTTCCTCCAGTTTATTTTCCAACTACAGTGCCCTCCATAATGTTTGGGACAAAGACCCATCATTTATTTGCCTCTGTACTCCACAATTTGCGATTTGTAATAGAAAAAAAATCACATGTGGTTAAAGTGCACATTGTCAGATTTTATTAAACGCCATTTTTATATATTTTAATTTCGCCATGTAGAAATTACAGCTGCGTTTATACATAGCCCTCCTTTTCAGGGCACCATAATGTTTTGGGACACATGGCTTCACAGGTCTTTGTAATTGCTCAGGTGTGTTTAATTGCATCCTCAAAATATATATTATATATTATAAGAGATAAGGTACAAGAGGGCTCTCAGCACCTCGTCTTTCCTCCAGTCTTTCCATCACCTTTGGAATCTTTTATTGCTGTTTGATCAACATGAGGACCAAAGTCGTGCCAATGAAAGTCAAAGAAGCCATTATGAGACTGAGAAACAAGAATAAAATTGTTAAAGACATCAGCGAAACCTCAGGCTTACAAAAATCAACTGTTTGGAACATCATTAAGAAAAAAGAGAGCACCGGTGAGCTTACTAATCACAAAGGGACTGGCAGGCCAAGGAAGACCTCCATAGCTGATGACAGAAGAATTCTCTCGATAAGAAAAATCCCCAAGCACCTGTCCGGCATATCAGAAACACTCTTCAGGAGTCAGGTATGGATTTGTCAACGACCACTGTCCGCAGAAGACTTCATGAATAGAAATACAGAGGCTACACTGCAAGATGCAAACCACTGGTTAGCCGCTAAAATAGGATGGCCAGGTTACAGTTTGCCAAGAAGAGCAACCACAGTTCTGGAAAAAGGTCTTGTGGACAGATGAGACGAAGATTAACACATCAGAGTGATGGCAAGAGCAAAGTATGGAGGAGAGAAGGAACTGCCCAAGATCCAAAACATACCTCCTTATGTGTGAAACAATGGTGGGGGTGTTATGGCCTGGGCATGTATGGCTGCTGAAGGTACTGGCTCACTTAACTTCACTGATGATACAACTGCTGATGGTAGTAGCATAATGAATTCTGAAGTGGAAAGAAACATCCATCTGCTCAAGTTCAAAGAAATGCCTCAAAACTCATTGGCCGGCAGTTCATTCTACAGCAAGAATCAAATATAGGAGCAAAGAGGTCCTTCTGCAGTTGTACAGAGCCCTAGTGAGACCACACCTGGAGTATTGTGTGCAGTTTTGGTCCCCTAATTTGAGGAAGGACATTCTTGCTATTGAGGGAGTGCAGCCTGGGTTTACAAGGTTAATTCCCGGGATGGAGGGACTGTCATATGCTAGAGAATGGAGCAGCTGGGCTTGTACACTCTGGAGTTTAGAAGGATGAGAGGGTATCTCATTGAAACATATAAGATTGTTAAGGGTTTGGACACGCTAGAGGCAGGAAACATGTTCCCGATGTTGGGGGAGTCCAGAACCAGGGGCCACAGTTTAAGAATAAGGAGTAAGCCATTTAGAACGGAGACGAGGAAACACTTTTTCTCACAGAGAGTGGCGAGTCTGTGGAATTCTCTGCCTCAGAGGGTGGTGGAGGCAGGTTCTCTGGATGCTTTCAAGATAGGGCTCTTAAAAATAGCAGAGTCAGGGGATATGGGGAGAAGGCAGGAACGGGGTACTGATTGGGGATGATCAGCCATGATCACATTGAATGGCGGTGCTGGCTCGAAGGGCCTACTCCGGCACCTATTGTCTACTGTCTAAGACAATGATCCCAAACATACTGCTAAAGCAACAAAGGAGTTTTCCAAAGCTATGAAATGTCCAATTCTTGAGTGGCCAAATCAATCACCCGATCTGAACCCAACTGAGCATGCTGAAGAAAAAATTGAAGGGGACTAGCTCCAAAAACAAGCATAAGTTAAAGATGGCTCCAATCCAGTCCGGGCAGAGCATCACCAGAGAAGACACCCAGTAACTGGTGATGACCATGAATCTTAGATTTCAATCAGTCATTCATTGCATACGAAGCATATGCAACAAAATACTAAACATGACTACTTTCATTTACTTGACATTGCTGTGTCCCAAACATTATGGTGCCCTGCTGTGATTTCTACATGGTGAAACCAAAACGTGTAGAAATGGCCTTTATTAAAATCTGACAATGTGTACTTTAACCACATGATTTTTTTTCTATTACAAATCTCAAATTGTGTAGTAGAGGCAAATAAATAAATGGGTCTTTGTCCCAAACATTATGGAAGGATCTGTGTAACTCACTGTGTCTTTACATTTCACTCCTCTTCTCTCCGTATCAACACCCTTTTATTTCCATTTCATCTCTAACCTTTGTCACTTACTGCACCTATCAACTAATCAAATCCCCCCTCACTTTGTCCTGACCCCACCTTTTCCCCAGATTTCTGACAATACTACAATCCATCTGAAGAAGGGTCCGAATCTAAAACATCACCTATCCATTCCCTGCAAAAATGCTGCCTGACCTGCCGATATACCCAGCACTTTGCATTTAGATGAACAGATACCACAGAGATAATGGTAACCATTTGAGGGTTTACAAGGGCAGGTAGCAATAATAGCACCCATTGTCACAGTATGGGGCTGAATTTTAGAATCACAAATTGAATGCTCAATTAAAGATTGCATAAACTTTGCTTTATACTTCTTGTTCACTGACATTTTAGTTTAAACAAATATTGTGCTTAAATTATTGAACTATTAAACAGAATGAGTTATGTTCCTGCTGGAGATAATGCTCATATCCCAATAATACAGAAGACATGAGAAATCTCAAATCATAGCTAAATTAAGTAATAAAAAACTAGTATCAAAAACAATAATTGAAAAATGACTATTTGTAGTTAAAACCCATCTGGTATTTTGACAGCCTTAAGCAGGAAATCAACAATCCGCACCTCAATGTCATTATACATTCACGGCAAAGTAATCAACTCCAAACTGCACACGGGCTATTCAAATGGGGGAAATGAATCAATTGGCATTATATAATTAGTGGGATGCAGGCATGATTGATAACGTTACCAACTCTTGATAGCACCTGTGATAATGTCAAAGATGAAGCTAACCATTTACACGCATATTATTACCTTTCCAAGTAGTCAATAAATCAAAACGAGATTGTATTATACATCTATACAGAGGCCAACTATATGTACCCTGGTAAAAATTTAGGGCACCAGTTTAATGTTCCGTAATAAAAGAAAGAACTAAAATGTCTCACATTTTTTTTTGTTGTGTTTTCTGTTTTGGTATACATGAAATTTGGGAGAAATTGCCATTAGAATATCTAAATTCAGTCAACATATTATATGTGTCCTGGGGGAGCAGGATATAAAGGAGTGCAAAGATTATCTTGAACATTGACAGTTTGAACACAAAGTTTACAAGTTCAACAAGGATATTGTACATTTCTACTTATTTCCTACATGGTGGCAATCAAAGATGGTCGAAAGTATTATTAAACGAAAACTACAGCAAGTCAACGATATTACAAAGGATTTAGCCAAAAAAGAATTTAATAGGAAAATAAAGTACTTCTTTGGAGAAGAATTTGAACTGAAATCATTGTTGTCAGTAATGTACAAATGATATACTTAGGAGTTGGAAGATCAGAAAAGGCCACAATTAGAAAGAGGAAGATTCCAGCATTTCTCAACCTAGGTGACAGTGGACCCAAAATGTAAATCAGTGGTACGGTAATTTCAGCCAAGGAGTGGATGTATAGTTAAACATTTAACTTTCCAAATTTGGAATCTTGTCTTTAGTCTCCATTAAATAAATGATCCAGTTGTATTTCCCCATTAGTACGACTACAGAAAATCTTTGTCATTACATGCACAAACTCTTTAATGATGAGTGTTACTGGCTGCCCATCAAACACCCTGGCATGAAAAGTTAGCTAATACAAGTGTAGGTTCTCATCAGTTCAGGTTTTATGCAGGTGAGATGAGAGATGTAAAATCTGATAAAAACACATACCACCCATTTTGCACCCCTTCAATCCCCAATCCCTGGCTTGTAGGTAAATTCATCCCTCCTCAACCCCTCCTGACTGAATCTATTTCAAATTGGTATGTTTCATTGGCCAAGGAGATAATACAGCAGTTGCTTAATTCACATGGATCTCTGCATAGTCATAGTTTACATCGTGGAAACAGCCACTTTGGTACAACTTGCCCACACCGGCTAACGTGTCCCATCAACACTAGTCTCATCTGCTTGCATTTGGCCCATATCCCTTTAATCCCATCCTATCCACGTAACAGTCTAAATATTTCTTAAACGTTACGATAGTTCCTCCCTCAACTACCTCTTCCTCAGCTCGTTCCAAACACCTACTACCTTTTGTGTGAAAAAGTTACCTTCAAGTTCCTTTTAAATCTTTCCTCCCTCACCGTAAACCTATATCCTTGGTTCTCGATTCTCCGATTCTGAGCAAGAGGCTGTGCATCTACTCGAACTATTCTCTCTCATGATTTTGTACACCTCTATAAGATCACCCCTCATCTTCCTGCACTCCACGGAATAGAGTCCTAGCCTGCTCAACCTCTCTCTATAGCTCACGCTTCTCTGCACCCTTCCCAGCTTCGAGTCATAGAGTGTGCAGACAGGCCTTTCGGCCCAACTTGCCCATACCGGCAAACATGTCCCAGCTACACTATTCCCACATACCTGTGCATGGTCCATATCCCTCCAAACTTGTCCTATCCATGTACCTGTTTAACTGTTTCTTAAACGTTGAGATAGTCCCAGCCTCAACTACCTCCTCTGGCAGTTAGTTCCATACACCCATCACCCTTTGTGTGAAAAAGTTACCCCTCAGATTCCTATTAAATCTTTACCCCTTTACCTTGAACCTATGTCCTCTGGTCCTTGATTCCCCCACTCTGGGCAAGAGATTCTGTGCATCTACCCGATCTATTCCTTCATGATTTTATACACCTCTATAAGATCACCCCCTCATCCTACTGCGCTCCAGGGAATAGAGACCCAACCTACTCAACCTCTCCCTATAGGCCAGACCCTCTAGTCCTGGCAACATCCTCGTAATTCTTTTCTGAACCATTTCAATACCATTCCTATAACACCATGCTCAAAACTGAACACAATATTCTAAATGCAGGCTCACCAACGTCTTATACAACTATAACATGCCCTCCCAACTTCTATACTCAATGGTACACAAAATTGCTGGAGGAACTCAGCGGGTGCAGCAGCATCTATGGAGCGAAGGAAATAGGCGACGTTTCGGGCCGAAACCCTTCTTCAGACTGATGGGGGGTGGGGAAAGAAAGAAGGAAAAAGGGGAGGAGGAGGAGCCCGAGGGGGGGCGGATGGGAGGGTGGGAGGAGACAGCTAGAGGGTGAAGGAAGGGGAGGGGACAGCACAGGCTAACCAAATTGGGGGAATTCAATGTTGATGCCATAAGGGCGCAAGGACCCCAGACGGAATATGAGGTGCTGTTCCTCCAATTTCCGCTGTTGCTCACTCTGGCAATGGAGGAGACCCAGGACAGAGAGGTCGGATTGGGAATGGGAGGGGGAGTTGAAGTGCTGAGCCACCGGGAGGTCAGGTAGGTTAAGGCGGACTGAGCGGAGGTGTTCGGCGAAACGGTCGCCCAACCTACGCTTGGTCTCACCGATGTAAATTAGCTGACATCTAGAGCAGCGGATGCAGTAGATGAGGTTGGAGGAGATACAGGTGAACCTTTGTCGCACCTGGAACGACTGCTTGGGACCTTGAATGGAGTCGAGGGGGGAGGTGAAGGGACAGGTGTTGCATTTCTTGCGGTTGGAGGAGATACAGGTGAACCTTTGTCGCACCTGGAACGACTGCTTGGGACCGTGAATGGAGTCGAGGGGGGAGGTGAAGGGACAGGTGTTGCATTTCTTGCGGTTGGAGGAGATATACTCAATGCTCTGACTGATGAAGGCCAATGTGCCAAAGCCTTTTTGAACACCCTATCTACCTGTGATGCCACTTTCAATGAACAATGTACCTGTATTCCAAGATCATGGTTAACAAGTTGACATGGAAAGTTTTTTTTTAAATCAAGAAACATGCCTTCCTCCACCAAATACTGATCCATATCTTCTGACAGCTTTGTACTGTAATTGACAGCATGAGACAAGTAGATTTGGTATTAGAAGTTGTAGAAGTTCAGAAATGGTGACAATGGATCTGAGAAATTTCTGATCTGCCCTATAATAAAACCTGCAACTATATCACAGCTAAAACGCAACTTAATTATGAAGTAGACATAATTTATAATATGCTGATAGAAACCAACAAAAAATTGTCAAGCCTGCGAATAATATTGAGCATGGAGACAAAATTTGATCCTTGCCCCATAGCACGTTTATTAAAATGGATCTAGTTTGAAATTTCTTTCTATCTGATCATTAAAATGTTCTCAGTGGCCTTTTTAAAAAGCTAATTTGTGTTGGACTGCCGTAGGGTTGGAATAATCTCAAATGTAATAGTTTTTTTGGGGGGGGAGGGGGGGGGGGGGCAAACGAACTACCCAATGAGTAAACCGTAAACCACAATGGGGCCAATTTCTAATAATCTGAATGGCAGAAAGAAACAGGACACATTGCAAAGAATTTGTACCGATATCATTTTCCCACAAATTTCCCTAATGTTCTCACTGTCCAAGTAGTTTATTCTTGTGATTTTAATATGAACTGAGCAATTATCTGCAATTGTGGTCACAGTGTTATAAGGAAAATGGCAATCATTTGTCCTTGAGATGTATGAAACTCATTTGAAATTAGACCAAAGAATTCAGAGATAAATGGGGAATGTCATTGGAACTCACTGATAGTACAAATAGCACAAAAGGAATTACAGATTTAAAGTTTCTAGGCCCACAATGTATGTTATATAATTCTTGGAATATTACACGCAATAAAGGACAAATTGGTGCATCAAATTAAATATTTTGATCTAACGTCACAATCTTTTTTTACTCTTTACTGTGTGCTGATCAAGACAGTTATAATTATGGTAATTATCACCATGAAACGACTAATATCGGCTCAACATAGTCAGGTGACGTCTGGCACAAATTAATAAGGAGAAAATTAATACTTTTGCAGCAAAACACTTACCATTAAGAATGCCTTCCTCTGATCCTCCCGAGCCCCTCATTCTTATATATGTTAGTCCCAATACAAGGAAAAATAAACAAGCAGCAGTCAAAAGAAACATGGATAGGTAGTGTGCACTGAATCCAGCGTTCGCCGAACCGCCCTCCCGTTTAAATTGCTGTAATAGTTCCTCCTCGGGTTCCCTCGGGCTTTTACGATTAAATGTACTGTAAGTTTGGTTAATGCCTGTATGGTTCGAGTGATTAGCATCGAGTTGAAGGGAGGACGAGGGCCCGCTTCTACTGGTGACAACATTGCTGTTGTAAATGGTTGGTCCAATCGGACCGATGTGATTGTTGTTTCTGGTGCTGTTATAAAAACTCTCCCTCTCTGCTCCCAGAATACCAGGGTTAATTTTCTTAAAAGAGGAATTACGGAACCGCAATAACATGGTGGGCTCTTCTGTGGCGTTCTTCTCCCTCTGATCCTCCACCTCCAGCTGGTTTCTTGTGTCTAGACAGCAAGGGCCGCCGGCGACGTCGTGGGTCCGCCTGGCGCCGCCTCTCCTGCCCGCGACGCTGTCCTCCGCCGTCCCTGGCGAATCACTGCTATTAACCGTGCCCGACATGGCCAAGAATTTCTTAGACTGGCTCCGTCTTGAGTTCGGCCTCCGGCTTCGCTCCTCTCGTTCATCCTCGGAGTCGGAGTAATTGCCGTCCCTGATGTAGGATACCCTGCTGGCGCTGCCACCGCTACTATTGTTGCTGGCGTGTAGCTCGGTTCCCGGCGGCTGTGCATCTTCCTCCGGCGCCAGCTGGGAGCCTCGGCTCGGGCTCGGCCCCCACCAGGGGGTGGAGTTGCTTCTGCCGGCGGAGACCCCGGCGCCGCCGTTATTGTTGCTGTTCACCATTCTCTGCGCTGTGCTCCTCCCTTTGCTGTTCCCAGGCCGAGGACGGGGGTAATCGCCAGAAACTTTATCTGTCCGGCCCGCCCTCCTGCCGCTCTCGCTCCTCCCGTTAGCTTCGGCGTCCGACTCGTCCGAGCTGAAGCCCAGCAGCTTGGCCGGAGGCACGGGGGGAGGAGTGAGGCCGGCGCCGAGGCCTGGTGCCGGGCTTGTCCCACCACAGTTCCTGGTCTTGGGCCGCGCTCCCCGCTCCTCCCGCAGCTTCTTCAGTCTCTTCAGGTAGACGGGGCGGGTGCTCTCGGTCACCGGGCCCGGCGCCAAACCGAATTTTTTCAATTCCGAACAGAGTTCGGCGTCCGTTAACTGCGCCGCCATCTTACCGCGCGAGGCATGAGACTGGCGGATGTGACGTCAGCGGGTCGGTTGGACGGTCGCCCCCTCCCCCCGCGGGCTGACGACCCGGCCCGGCCTGAGGCCGCCTCAGAGCGGAGCGGAGCGGACCAGCCCAGCCTGCTCGACCCACCGATCCACCAGCTCGCCCGCCCGCTAGTCACCTGGCGTGGCGCTGGACGGTATGTGAGGGGAAAACAGGTCGCAATAAGTGGTGTATATGTGGGATGAGGGTCTCTTAAAGGGAAAACGTCCATCTGCACCCATGGGGGTAGGGTCGCAATCTGTGCGGTGGAGGGGGTCTTGGCCCAAGGACGCATTAAAGGGAACACGTCCGCCTGCAGCCCCCTGAACCCACGGAGTTGGTGGGTATGTGAGAGAACATAGGTCGCAATAAGTTGGGTGGTGGAGGGTTGTGAGGCGGGTGGGTGGGAGTTGGGTGGGTGAGGGGGAAAGTGTAGGGAGATGGGGGTGGAGAATTAATGGTAGGATTATAGGAACAACGTCATATATTCAATGGGCCAAATGGCCTCTTTTATGGGGTTAAAATACATTTAATCCACTTGAGAAGACGTAGAGTGATGGAATAAGTGGGTAAGAAGGAACTGCAGATACTGGTTTAAACTGGTCACATTGATGCCTTCAGGGAGGTTGGAGCATTTTAACATAGACATAGAAAATAGGTGCAGGAGTTGGCCATTCGGCCCTTCGAGCCTGCACCGCCATTCAATAAGATCATGGCTGATCATCCAACTCAGTATCCTGTACCTGCCTTCTCGCCATACCTCCTGATCCCTTTAGCCACAAGGGCCACATCTAACTCCCTCTTAAATATAGCCAATGAACTGGCCTCAACTACCTTCTGTGGCAGAGAATTCCAGAGATTCACCGCTCTCTGTGTGAAAAATGTTTTCCTCATCTCGGTCCTAAAAGATTTCCCCCTTATCCTTAAACTGTGACCCCTTGTTCTGGACTTCCCCAACATCGGGAACAATCTTTCTGCATCTAGCCTGTCCAACCCCTTAAGAATTTTGTAAGTTTCTATAAGATCCCCCCTCAATCTTCTAAATTCTAGCGAGTACAAGCCGAGTCTATCCAGTCTTTCTTCATATGAAAGTCCTGACATCCCAGGAATCAGTCTGGTGAACCTTCTCTGTACTCCCTCTATGGCAAGAATGTCTTTCCTCAGATTAGGAGACCAAAACTGTACGCAATACTCCAGGTGTGGTCTCACCAAGACCCTGTACAACTGCAGTAGAACCTCCCTGCTCCTATACTCAAATCCTTTTGCTATGAATGCTAACATACCATTCGCTTTCTTCACTGCCTGCTGCACCTGCATGCCTACTTTTAATGACTGGTGTACCATGACACCCAGGTCTCGTTGCATCTCCCCTTTTCCTAATCGGCCACCATTCAGATAATAGTCTACTTTCCTGTTTTTGCCGCCAAAGTGGATAACCTCACATTTATCCACATTATACTGCATCTGCCATGCATTTGCCCACTCACCCAGCCTATCCAAGTCACCTTGCAGCCTCCTAGCATCCTCCTCACAGTTAACACTGCCCCCCAGCTTCGTGTCATCCGCAAACTTGGAGATGTTGCATTCAATTCCCTCGTCCAAATCATTAATATATATTGTAAATAGCTGGGCTCCCAGCACTGAGCCTTGCGGTACCACACCAGTCACTCCCTGCCATTGTGAAAAGGACCCGTTTACTCCTACTCTTTGCTTCCTGTCTACCAGCCAGTTCTCTATCCACATCAATGCTGAACCCCCAATACCGTGTGCTTTAAGTTTGTATACTAATCTCTTATGTGGGAACTTGTCGAAAGCCTTCTGAAAGTCCAGATATAACACATCCACTGGTTCTCCCTTATCCACTCTACTAGTTACATCCTCGAAAAATTATATTTTGTTCCAGATGGCTCGGCCCTTCTATCTATATCCTTAAATAGACACAAAATGCTGGTGTATCTCAGCGAGACAGGCAACACCTCTGGAGAGAAGGAATGGGTGATGCTTCGGGTTAAGACCCTTCTTCAGACTGATGTCAGGGACGAGGGAGGCACAAAGAGAAGGAAGCGTAAGGTGCGAAAACAGGACAAAGGGGATGAGGTTCAAGGAAAATGTCGAATAGATCATTGTTAGCTGGGAGAAGGTAACAGCAAAGCAAACAGATATAATGTAGTCGGAGACAGACATGGTCGAAGAACTGGGAAGGGAGAGGGATGGAGAGAGGGGGAAAGTAAGGGTTACATGAAGTTAGAGAAGTCCATGTTCATACCGCTGGGGTGTAAGCAACCCAAGCGACATATGAGGTGCTGTTCCTCCAATTTGTGCTAGGCTTAATTCGCTCTGACATTGGAGAAGGCCCAGAACAGAAAGGTCAGCGTGGGGATGGGAGAGGGAGTTAAAGTGTTTAGCAAATGGGAGATCAGGTAGGTTAGGCTGACTGAGCGGACGTGTCAGGGAAACGATTGCCGAGCCTGCGCTTGGTCACGCAGATATATAAGAGTCCACACCAGGAACAGCAGATACAGTAGATGAGGTTGGAAGAGGTGCAAGTGAACCTCTGCCTCACCTTAAAGACTGTTGGGGTCTTTGGACGGAGTCGAGGGGGAAGTTAGAGGGACAGATGTTGCAGGGGAAAATACCTGGGGAGGGGGTGGTTTGGGTGGGAAGGGACGAGAGGAATAACTCAGCGGGTCAGGAGGCATCTCTGGAGAACCTGACCTGCTGAGTTACTCCATCACTCTATGTATTCCCTGGTTGATTAACCCCCCCCCCCCACACACACACACACACACATAGACACACGGATGGGTGACGTTTCAGGTCGGGACCCTTCTTCAGACTAATTGGGCGGGAGGGGTGGGGAGAGAAGGCTGGAAGAGAGGAGGACCAAGACAAAGTCTGCCAGTAATCTTATCCACCAGACCGGTTTACATGTTTTGAATATAATGCATACATTCAAAGTCTTTCTGCTTCTTGCCCTCCAGTTCCTTTCCTCCAGTCTATTTCTCATTATAACTAACTGTTTCTATCACAAGAAATAGACTATTGACTGACATCTATTACAAAACCACTGACTCCCACAACTATCTCGACTACACCTCTTCCCATCCTGCTTCCTGCAAAGACTCTATCCCATACTCCCAATTCCTCCGTGTACGCCGCATCTGCCCAAGATGAGGTGTTCCATGCTTGAACATCCGAGATGTCCTCATTCTTTAGGGAACGGGGGTTCCCCTCTCTCATCCTAAATGAGGCCCTCGTGTCTCCTCGGTACCCTGCAGCTCTACCTTTGCTCCCCCTCCCCCTGGTCGCAACAGAAACAGAGTCCCCCTAGTACTAACCTTCCACCGCATCAGCCGTCGCATACAACACATATTCCCATCTTCACCACTTTCCGCCTTCCGCAGAGACTGTTCCCTTCGCAACTCTCTGGTTAACTCATTCATTCCCACCCAAACCACCTCCATCACAGGTACCTTCCCCTACAACCGCAGAAGGTGCAACACCTGCCACTATACCTCCTCCCTCGACTCTGTCCAGGGACCCCGACAGTCCTTTCAGGTTAGGCAGAGGTTCACTTGCACCTCCAACCTCATCGACTGTATCCGTTGTTCAAGATGTGGACTCTTATACATCCACGAGACCAAACGCAGACTGGCGATCATTTCGCGGAACACATTCACTCAGCCCGCGTGAACCAACCTGATCTCCCGGGTGCTGGACACTTTAATTCTCCTTCCCATTCCAACACAGACTTTTCTGTCCTCGGTCTCCTCCATGGTCAGAGTGAGGCTAAATGCAAATTGGAGGAACAGCATCTCATTTTTCAGCTTACAGCCCAGTGGTATGAATATTGATTTCTCTCACTTCAGGTAGGCCTGGAATTCCTTCTCTCTCTATCCCTTCCCCCACCCAAGTCACACTAGCTTCTCGTTTTCACCCTACAAACAGCTTACGATGGCCAGTTTCCTTTATCATCGTTACTTTTTTGCATATATTTCATTCATTGTTCTTTATCTCTCCACATCACCATCTATATTTGTCGTTTCCCTTATCCCTAACCAGTCTCAAGAAGAGTCTCGACCCGAAACGTCACCCATGCCTCGGGACGGCTGCTATGGAGAGGAGACGGTCGCACATCTCTTTGCAGAGTGTGGATTTGCAAAGCGAGTCTGGAGAGGTTTGCAAGGGTCCCTGTCACGATTTATTCCGAACAGCTCCTTCACAGAGGACTCTGTGATTTTCGGACTGTGTTCCCAGGGACGTATTCATAGACTGACATTGAGTGCTGCTGGAAGGCCATCAACTCGGTGAAAGACGCTCTTTGGTCTTCCCAAGCTTTGTTGACCTCCCAGTGGGATGTCTGTCCGGGAATGTTGCCGACTGGCCGACTGCAGGAGTACGTGCTGAGGGACGCACTGAAGCTTGGTACAGCCAACGCCAAAGCTCGGTGGGGGAGGACCACAGTCTCGAGTCCTTCTGCTGCTGGACATGGGGGGCAGGGTGTGATGGAAACACCCCTCAAAATAAGGGAAGAGATTCCACGCCAGTGGGCCACATGAGTGGCAAGGGTGGGGGATAAACTTGTGAAATTTGTGCAATGTGTGTAAACAGTATTGAATGTACCGCCTCTGAGAATGTCAGATGAATCTTTTGCACGGTTCCTGTATTGTATATATTTATTACTTGAATAAAGTCTATTTTGAAATAACTTTTTTTTAAACCCTTCTCTCCAGAGATGCTGCCTCCAGTTACTCCAGCTTTTTGTGTCTATCTTTACTCAGTTTCTATATGTAAATCTGAAATGAAACCTTAAAGGTCAATGACCTGAAGCATTCTTTACTCTGCCTATCCTGTTATTTTCAGCATTATAAGTTTTTATTGTAAAACACAAATACACTTCAAATGCAAAAGTACATACAGTTGCCATGGATATGATATCAGAACACTGAAGTGGATTCGGACACCATTTATCTGAGCACTGACACTGTCCAGAATTGCGCGCAACGCAGACATGGCCTATTACACTGGAACAAGTAGTAAGGGATGCCTGTTTCTTCTGGATGCACTCTTTGAGAAGTCTTAGCAGATGTCTGAACATTGCCTAGATTCTTTTCAATTGTCTTCCATCTGTTCTTCATTCCATTGTGTTATGATTTGGGGGCTTTACTGTAGTGGTTTGTATTTCAGTATGGAGCTTGCACGCTAACAGTTCAACTGTTGTCGAGGAATTTGGTGAATGCAAAGCCACATCTTTTTATTTTATCCATTATATTTTAAATGGTGTTTTGAATGCCAACATAATGAGAGAAAGCAAATATCAGGAATGTCACAGTGTACAACAGCTCAGTTATACATAACAGTGGAAACAGATTGACAGGTTAAAATAAAGAATGTAGCTAAACATAATATATGATTAAAATGTATCAAATAGATACAAAGTGATGGAGTAACCCAAAAGGTCAGGCAGCATCTCTGGAGAACATGAATAGGTGATGTTGGGTGGGATCCTTCTTCAGAATGATTGTGGTGGGGGGGGGGGAGGGGGGGAGAAACATAGAAAATAGGTGCCATTCCCGCTGAATTACGCCAGCATTTTGTGTCTATCATCCAGAATCTACCATGTTCCAGCTTTCTCCCCATATACCTTGATTCCCTTAGACCTCAGAGCTAAATCTAACTCTTGAAACCATCCAGTGAATTGGCCTCCACTGCCTTCTGCGGCAGAGAATTCCACAGGTTCACAACTCTGGGTGAAAAAGTTTTTCCTCGTCTCAGTCCTAAATGGCCTACCCCTTATTCTTAAACTGTGACCCCTGGTTCTGGACTCCGTCAATATCGGGAACATTTTTCCTGCATCTACCCTGTCCAATCCGCTAAGAATTTTATATGTTTCTATAAACATATTCTGGAAAAGAGATGGGGTGGCACAAAGCCACAAAGGTGATACACAGATTCAGGTAAGGAGAGTTTGATAGGCAGATGGGTGAAAAAAGCCAAGAGCTGAAAAGATAACGGCACCATTTGGTGTGGCGTAGAGTTGCTGCCTTGCTGTGCCAGAGACAGGTTCGATCCTGACCTATGGGTGCTATCTATTGAATTTGCACATTCTCACTGTGACTGTGATGGCTTTCACCGGTTTCCTCACACATTCCAAAGACGTGCAGATTTATAGGTTGATCGACTTCTGTAAATTGTCTCTTGTGTGTAGGATAGTGCTAGCATATGGGGTGATAGCTGGTCGGCGGACTCGGAGGGCTGAAGGCCCTGTTTCCACACTACCTCCAAAGTCTAAAATCTAAAGACACAAGGTTGTGAGATAAGGAGAAAAAGTGTGAAATGCGTGAAGCCAGAGGAAGGGGCTTGGGGGAAGGGGAAAGAGGGGTAGGATAGTGTTAGAAATGGTGCAGATCGAGGTGGGGCCCCATGGAAGATGGGAAGGGGATATGGCAGGAGGGTGGGAGGTATTTGTTGGTTAGTTACTTAAAATTGGACAATTCAATTATACCGTCGGGTTGTAAGCTGCCCAAATGGAATGTGGGGGGTTGTTCCTCCAGTTTGTGTGGTGTCACTCTGGCAATGGAGGAGACCCAGGACAGAAGGTCTCTGAATGGGAGTTAAAATGGTTAGCAACCAGGAGATCTAGCAGGCCTTGGTGGAAATAATGCCTATTTGGTGAAATGTCTGCCTTGTCCACCCTTCATCTTGCTGATGTACAAGGGGCCAGCTCGGGAACACTGGATGCAGCTGATGAGGTTACAGGAGTTGCATGTGAACCACTTTCTCATCTGAAAGGGCTATTGCAGTTCCTAGTTAGATGTCACTGTGGAAATGTAGGGACAGATGTTACAGTGGAAAATACCTGGGCAGAGGGCGATTTGGGTGGGATGGGATTAGTGAACCAAGGAGTTGTGGAGAGAGTGGTCTCTGCAGAAAGGCGTGGATGCGAAGATGTGTCTGGTGGTACGATCACATTGAATCTTTCAAGATGGTAGTGGCAGATGGAGGAAAAGAATGATGCATGGGTTGGGGACTTGCCTCTGTCGCCCTCTGAGGTGCACGGAGGCACTCTGGGACATGGAGGCTGAGCAAAAGCCAGCAGAGGTGAGGGATGGCATATTCATGGGCTTATGTTGAGGCGTAGGAGTGGTCGACTCGACAGAATGTGCCTCTAAATGCCCTGATGCAGCCTAAGGCTCCATTAAATCAAGCACCACTCCAAGTGACCGAGCACTCGGAAAGGATATGGTCTGCAGTGACATAGAGTGGGGGAGCACTGATAGAGGAAATCGACACATCGTCTGGCCATTTTGAACACTGACGCAGTGCTGCTGCCAGGACAACACACCGTTACGGCCAAGTTAAGACTCTTAACAATTTTTTTTAAACTTTGGACTTGAAGAGTTCAAGATGGCGTCTGAAACGTGGCAACTCTTGTGTACTACTACCACTATGGTCTACTATTGAACACTCTTGCACTTGGTATGATTGTGCCTGATGTATAGTTGAATTGTCACTGAACTGATACAAACAAGGAACTTCACTGTACTTAGATACACATGACAAAGTACCATTGAAGATGGTGGAAATGTGGGAGAATGATATGTTGAATGCCAAGGCTGGTGGGGTGAAAGGCAAGGACCAGGGCAACTCTAGCTTTGTTCCACCTGGAGAGAGCTGGAGCGAGACTAGAATTATGGGACATAGAAACCACGGGTGAAACATCCATCTACGACAGCAGAGGGGGAGTCAAATTTACTAAAGGAGGACGTCTTGGATGTCCTAGAGTGGAAAGCGTCATCTTGGGAGTAGATGCAGCAGAGATGGAGATATTGAGAGAAGTGGATCTGTATTGTATTTGTAAAAGGTAGGGTGGGAGGAGGTCTAGTCCAGAAAACTCTGTGTGTCTAAGAAGGAACTGCAGATGCTGGAAAATCGAAGGTACACAAAAATGCTGGAGAAACTCAGCGGGTGCAGCAGCATCTATGGAGCGAAGGAAATAGGCAATGTTTCAGGCTGAAACCCTTCTTCAGACTGATGGGGGGGGGGGGAGAAGAAAGGAAAAAGGAGGAGGAGACAGCAAGGGCTAACAAAATTGGGAGACACTATGTGTCTATGGGTTTATAGTAGATGTCAGTCGATAGTCTGTTGCTGGAGATGGAGACAGAAATCATGAAAGGCGAGAGAGGCGTTAGAAACCAATGAGTTCTGCACAGGTGCCGAGATAGCCGAGATAGCGAGATAGCCCCGATGCAGTTATCGATGTAGCAGAGAAAAGATTGGGGGGGGGGGGGTGATGCTAGTTCACGTTTGGAACAAAGACTGTTCGATGTAACCAATAAAAAAGGCAGGTATAACTGGGACCCATGCGATTGCTCCTGGCTACACCTTTAATTTGAAAAATGTTCGAGGAGTCAAATGAGAAGTTGTTGAGGGTGATGACAAGTTCCTCCAGTTAGACGAGATTGTTAGGAGAGGGGAACTGCTTTGCAATCCATTTCCCAAAGTGAGACTCCAGGTCACTTTAGTAAGTCAAAGAAGACTTTGGCAAATGTTATATACTTAGCCACCCACAACTGCAAACCGTTTCCCAGACTCCAGATCACTTTACAAAGGTGACCACAAGCTGTGTTTTCCTGAGGGTCTCCGGATGAGGGATTTGAATTAAATTTAATCACAACCAGAACAGATCAAATTTATAACAACTTAGAATGACTGAAATACTGCTCTGCAAAGAATCTCCAAATAGTAGCATGCCAAACTGGGTACTCGTCTTGAGTCAATTTCTGCCCGAGTCATATTGTAAAAAGATGGACATTCTAATCTATAAAAGCCTGAAGAAGGGTCTTCACCCGAAACGTCACCCATTCCTTCTCTCCAGAGATGCTGCCTGTTCCGCTGAGTTACTCCAGCATTTTGTGTCTACCTAATCTATTAGACAGCTTTGGGCCTTTATCTAAGGACATTGACACATTATAGCTGAACTTTAAGTTAAAGCCTAAAGACAAATTAAATTGAACATTAAGACTGAATTGGGCTTGGATCCAAGCAAAGTGAGACATCTGGAGGTATTCATGACTAAAGTGTTGGTTGTGGTTCCATTGTTCACACGTTTGCCTCTGAGCCAGAAAGTTGTGGGTTCAAACCCAGTCTGGAAATTTGAGCAACCAAAATCTAGTCTGATACACCAATTGAGGAAGTTCATGAATGACAGAAGTGTGATCTTTCAGATGAGTTGATTAATGGAGGCCCTGTCTATTCTCTAAGTTGAATGTGAAAATCACAACATTGCATCGTTTCAAAGAACAGGGGAGTATTTCAAGGTTCACAGACTTAATCAACACCACTAAAACAAAATAATGATCACACTGCAAACTGTGCAATTACTAAGGACAAATTGATTATATTATTTCATGGGTTAAACCAGTGACTGTTGTTCAGATTAAAAATTCCTGGACTTAATATATTGGATGAGTTGGACCCAGCACAAAGACGTAATAATAAAGAAAGCACACCAGTCCCTCCACCTTCTTAGAAGTTTAACGAAATTTGTCATGTCTAACAAAGTTCTACAAATGCAACATAAAAAGTATCCTGACTGCTTGCACCATGACCTGATATGACAATATCCCAAGGCACAGGAATGCAAGAGACTGCAGAAAGTGGTGGACTTAGCCTTGTCTATCACAGCCACAATCCTTCTCACCAACGAAAGCACCTACATTAGCACTGCCTCAAGAAGGCAGCATCTATCATCACCATGTGTAAGAAAGAACTGCAGATGCTGGTTTAAATCCAAGGTAGACACAAAATGCTGGAATAACTCAGCGGGTGAAGCAGCATCTCTGGAGAGGAATGGGTGATGTTTCGGGTCGAGAACCTTCTTCACACTGATGTCAGCTGAGGGGGCGGGACAAAGATAGAATGTAGTCAGAGACAGTAAGACTAGTGGGAGAACTGGGAAAGGGAAGGGGATGGAGAGAGAAAGTAAGGGCTATCTGAGGTAGAGAAGTCAATGTTCATACTGCTGGGGTGTAAACTACCCAAGCGAAATATGAGGTGCTGTTCCTCCAATTTGTTCTGGGCCTCACTCTGACAATGGAAGAGGCCCAGGACAGCAAGGTCAGATTGGGAATGGGAGGGGGGAGTTGAAGTGCTGAGCCACCGGGAGATCAGTTAGGATAAGACGGACTGAGCGGAGGTGTTCAGTGAAACAATCGCCGAGCCTGCGCTTGGTCTCGCCCATGTAGAGAAGTTGACACCTGGAACAGCGGATACAGTAGATGAGGTGGAAGGAGGTGCAAGTGAACCTCTGCCACACCTGGAAAGACTGTTTGGGTCCTTGGGGCGATCTAGGTGGGAATGGACGAGTTGACCATGGAGTTTCGGAGGGAATGGTCCCTGCGGAAAGCAGAAAGGGGCGGAGATGGGAAGATGTGGTCAGTAGTGGGATCCCATCGGAGGTGGCGAAAATGTTGGAGGATTATATGCGACGGCTGATGGGGTGGAAGGTAAGGACAAGGACAGATTCCTACAGATGTGATAAGAGGAAATGATACAGACAAATGTAACTCAGAATCTTATAACCAAATGATAAATAATTAATTCACAATTTATACAATGCTCCAACTTTTTTGTTCTCTAGAAATTGAATAATGTTCAGTGGGTCAGTCAGCATCGATAGAAAGTGAAACAATGTTATCATTTTAGACAAGGGATATCAGGTTAAATGGGAACATTTACAGCTAATGCAAGCTTTAATTGAAATCAGGCACGGAAATTGCTATCAAAACATGTAGGGGGACACAATTTATTGGCGGGCGCGCGCGCATGCGCGCACACACGCGAGGCTTCGGCCGTGGGCCCTGTGGACAGTAACATCGGGAGCTGACCAGGTTGATGACCGAATCCGAACTCCTGCAACAGTAGCTTCGTCCGCCCCGAATTGTGGGGCTTTCATCGGCCGGCAGGGGTTTCAACTTCGTGAGCCTCGATTGACTCAATGCAGCAGTTTGATTTTAAGCCGCGCCGGGCGCTGAAACGCCCTGCGAACGGGCCGATTCAGCCCTTAGAAAGCGTCTGATAAAGTCCGGATTATAAAACATGGGGGAGAATTGTCCTCCACCTCTCAAAGCATGGAGAACAATCCCCCCCACCTCCTGTCCCCCAGGATTTCCACCCATGATTGGAATAGAAAACGGAAAGTTTGAAGAGAAGAAAGGTTAGGGGGAGGATCGGGGAATGGAAAAGTTGGACCCAGTTGAAAGTGGGTGATAACGCCTTGTGAATAAGTGTGTGCCTGGAGGAGGTATAATTACAGGAGAGGTGTGAAATCTGAACTGCCAGAAAAAGAGTGAGAAAAAATACTGTGAATGCTGGAGATATGAGATGCAAGGCTAGAATGGCTGATCAACTAACATTGCTAAATTTGATGTTGATTCTAAAAGGCCAAAATGTTCCTCATTGAAAGATGTGATGTTTCTGACACTAGCTGAGCTTCACTGCAACACAGTCTGAGGAGGAAGACAGGTCAAAGTAGGGAGAGGGATGAAGAACCAAAATGACTGGAGGCTTGAGGTCCTATTTATAGACGGAGCAGATGTGTTCTCAATGCAGTCATCCATCATATAACCTTGGACAATTAAGTGAGCAGAATAAATGGTAGAAATGAATTGTTGCTGTACCTGGAAATGGTGTTTGAGACCCTGGACAGCAGGAAAAGAGGAGACAAAAGGATAAATGCTGCATTTCAGTAAATGGCGTGAGCAGATATGAGAAGGGAAAAGGGTGTCGGTGGAGATGGAAAAGTGATTCAGAACTTCCTTAAGGAAATGATTCCTTTGGCATGCTGAAACTGTAGAAGAAGGTATAACTGGTGATGGCAGAATAATATTTGTCATTTCCCTGAGTTTCCCAGAAAATAGGTTCCTTGTTACTTATTTTAGAATATCTGTGGAATTTTTGAGGATGGGCAAATGAGCCAACTGATACAACAACACCTATTCTAACATGACACCCCCTGATGTACCAAAAAATCCCAAGGTATTTCCCACGAACACTACCGAACAGAATTTGACACAGAGTCACATAAAGAGGAAATAGGATAGATGGCCTATAGTTTGGTCAGAGGCTGCCTTAAAGGAGATGGATGGATAAGTTTAGGAAAGCCAGAGCTTGAGGTCCTAGGCAGGGGTGGAAGATTGCAACCTTCACATTGTCTGCCCTGTTTCGACTAATGCAATCAACTCGACGTGCACAAACGGAAGATCAAATAGAACAAGTTGTCCAACAACTTTAGGCTGTTCACACCACACGAAAGAAGAAGAAGAAGGAGAAGAAGAAGAAGAAGATCCTTGGCAGCTGAAGGCATAGTGCTTCAACTGATACATCAAACCGGGGGTGATCAGAATTGGAAGAAAATAAATACTGTGAGACTGCAACGCTGGAGGACAGACAGAGGTGAGGGTGGGGGCTGATTTCATGAAAGGACTCAAAAGCAACGGTCTTTAAAATCATGTTGTGTAAGGAAACCAATCACCAAGCAGAAAGATGATCAGCCGGATTAGGACGAGATCTGCAGAGATCTGCAGAGCTCTCTACAGAGGTTAGAATGAAAGCTTCTGTTCAAGACTGCATATTGAATCAGTGCTTCTATTGGCACTCCAGCAACTCTAAAAAGCAAGACGCTATTTTGTTTCTTAGACACCTGACAGGAGGCGAAGACGTTGGTGAAGACAGTGTCTTTAGATGTGCATAAACTTCTCCACACTTTACCCTGTAAGTCAGACAAATAAATGGTGCGGTGCAACAATTTAAAAGCAGTTGAAGAAGTTAGTGGTGAGGTTAAATTGGGGACCTTCAATATGTGTGTAGCAATCAATATTTTGTTTTTAGATGATCTAGTTAGGCAGCTGCATGTGAAACAATGTGAAATGTAGCCAAAAGTAGATGCTTGTTGGGGGGGTGGGTGTGGAAGAAGCTGAGTGGAGGCAGTGTAACCAGTAACGGAGGAGCAAATAAATTATCCATTGCTGGCGGTTCTTTGGAATAAGATGTGCTTTTGAGGACACTGTCCACTGTTACAGTACAACAGCATTCTAAGAGAACGTGCCGCTGAGAACAAGACGGACCTGACTTGGGGGGGGGCGCACTGAGAATTAAAAGGGACCCAGCATAGGAGAAGGAGGGGGGGGGCAGCTGAGAACGAAGTGGGACTATTGGGACTACTGTGACAACTTGGTCACTTTGTTGGCATCCTATAACTCTGAATATCTGAATGCATTGAAAGTGCCTTGTTCCTAAATTCTGTTTCATTGTTGCTAACTTAAGGATATTGAGAATGCAATTAAAATGTTGGAAACGTGCAAGGAAAATGCCAACACAGCATATTTCAGGTTCAGGTGAAAGATTAGATAATAGTACAAAACTGAGATAATGTTTTCCTTCATAGCAAAAATGTTCTTATTAAGTTTCATGGTTCATTGTTTTCACATTAAGGTTATTTGGACAGGCAGATTTGCTGACTTTGAGAGACCTGTTAAATTCATATTGTTACGTCTATTTTATTTCAAAATCAATCACTGATTCTATTTTTGTGTGTTAATAAGTATTTAATTAATATTAAAAACAAACAACCCTGAATGAATTAGCATCGCAATGTGTTAATGAACTATTTTTCAATTCCATTCAAATATTTTTTCTTACATGGTAGAACATAGAAAAGTGCAGCATAGGAACAGGTCATTTTGTCCACAATGTCTGTGCTGAACATGATCCCAAAATAAAGTAATCTCATTTGCCTTCACATGATCCCAAAATAAAGTAATCTCATTTGCCTTCACATGATCCATATCCCTCCATTCCCTGCATATGTATGTTCCTATCTAAAAGCCTCTTAAATTGCACTATTGTATCTTCCTCAAACACAAGCCCTGGCTGCCTGTTCCCGGCACCCACTGTGTATAAAACTTGCTCCGCACATTTTCAAATTTTGTCCCTCTTACGTTAAAGCTATGCCCTCCACTCTTTGACATTTCCAGTATAGAGAAAAGGTTCTAACTGCCTAACTGTTTATGTCTCTATTCATTTTATATAGATCTATCAGGTCTCCCCTCAACCTCCGGCGTTTTAGAGAAAACAATCTTAGTTTGTCCAACATTTCTTTTGTAGCTAATTCCCCCTTTATACAGGCTGCATTCTGGTAAACCTCTTCTGCACCCTTTCCAAAGCCACCACATCCTTTTTCACTGTCTAGCAGTAGGACTCATGCTAGTAATCTATAAATAAGGAATGTTGCGAAATAAAAATGGTACTGTTGCCCTCTTCCACATATTTTACTACAGCAGTTAAGTTGTTCCAATACTGTATTTTGTTTGCACATTAATTTTTTTTCATATGACTCAATTCAGAGTCAGACATAGTCTAGGAAATTTTATTTCGGATAGATTTGTTTTTGATCACACAACTATTTTCATATGGCAATTGAAATCTTGCGACATTAAAACAAATTCTGTAATCATAGCTTAAAACTCCCCAATGTCCTCGGAATGTTCACTTCCAGCACAGCCAATTGCTGCTTGCTTGTAAATCATGGACTGCACTATCTCATCAATCATGTCAGTACATGTTTCATTTTAAAATGGGTAATCTGGACGAATCTGATGGTACTAAGGGATACATGTTGTTGAAAAGAACTCTTGATTATTTGCCAATATATACTTTAAGGGGTGCCTGCAATATGTAATTGAACATTAAACACACCAAAAAACTATTTCATCTTGTTGCATGTGCATATGTCACAGCTCTTGCAAGTATGGGATTATAAATTAACTATAATATCTATAATAACCAATGCAGTTAAAATATGGATTCATATTCTCGTAGATATGGAGGAAGTGAGAGTGGCAATACAATTACAACTTTTAAAAAACATTTGGACATATATATGAATAGGATGGATTTGAGGAGATTTGGGCCAAATGCAGGCAAATTGGACTAGCCAAGTATGGCAACTTGGTCAACATGGACAGGGTGGGCCGAAAGGCCTGTGTCCATGATGTATATTTCTGCAACTCTGATTCTATAACATTGTTTACAGCTTATCCTCATGGTTATATAGGTTTTACCCTTTCAGAACAGCCCCTCCCGCACTCACCTTGCACCTTAATATGTTTATTTTCTCTTCTTTTCTCAATTCTCACGAAGGGTGCTCGACCTGAAACATTAATTCTGTCTCCTCCCATAGGTGCAGCTTGACCTTCTGAGTATTTCTGGCATTTTCAGGTTTATTTGTGGATAGAACCAGTAGCAAAAGCAAAATGTAGAACGTTGAATATATCAATCTGGAATCATTTTCACAAGGATTAAACATACATTCTAATCACCCCCTACATCTCTACATCTCTCTCCATCTCCTCCTTCACATCCATCCAGAGTGTTCAGCCGATCTCCCAGGTGAGACAGAGGTTCACATGCGCCTCCTCTAACCCCGACTACTGGTGCTACTAATGTGGCCTTCTTTACATTGGTGAATCCAGCATAGACAAGGCAATCATTTTGCCTAATCCTTGCACTCAGTCTGCCAAGGTGTGCTAGATCTCCTGGTTGCGAAGCATTTTAACTCCCCTTCTTATTTCCTTACTGACCTTTCTGTCATAGGCCTCCATTGCCAGAGTGAGGCCACATGTAAACTGGAAGAACAGCACCTCTTATTCCATCTGGGTAGCTTGCAACCCAATGGTAAGAACATTGAATTCTCCAATTTTGGGTAACTAATCAACAAACATACACCCCACCCACCCCCACCCCTCTTTTCCTACTCTCTTCCCTGTGCACCACTTGGTTGTGCACCGATTTCACCCAAAATCCAGCCCCCTCCCCCACCATCCCCTTCTACCTGTTCCTTCCTCTAGCTTCACATTTCATACCTCTGCTCTCCTTATCTCACTGACTTTTGCCTTTTCATCTTTGGCTTTTGTCCAACCATGTCTACCTAAAACCTGCCTGGCTTTGGATGTCCCACCTCTCTTCCAGCCTTCTCCTTCCTACTACAGTCTCTCTGAAGAAAGGCATTGACTTAAAACGTTGACTATTCATGTCCTTCAGAGATACAGTCTAACCTATTGAGTCACTCCAGCATTTTATGTCTTCTTTTGTAAGCCGTCATTTGCAGTCCTTGTGTCTAGACAGTATTTTTCTGACTGGAACTGGCTAATATAGAACCTCTCCAAAGAAATAACAGCCTTATTCTTCATGACATAGTCAATGCATGCATTATTTGAGCATTAACACGCAGATTTTCATTGATTCACTGTGCTTCATTCATACTAAGGCTTTTAGTGAAGCAAGGGTGGGACAGCTCTGAAATGTTTATTCCTAGGATTTCTCTTTGATCTAACAGCAGTTTCAATTTGGTTAATTCTGATTAAATCTACAGTACAAACACAATGTCGCAAACAGCCTAACAAGGCATTGAGCCAACATTCTCATCAGATACTATCTGACAGCCAAATAACATGAATTAAGGCATGTACCAGTGGAACATTGACATACAACAACATATATCTATATATATTACTAAAACTCTCATCGTGTTTGTTTGGATGCCTGCGTATGAGTGAGTGAGTGAGTGTGTGAGTGAATGATTGAATGAGTGAGATCCTGAAATTATGCCAAAACGGTACACGATAGCGCTACAATTTATCCACCACCTTACTCACAATTGTCCTGTGGTGTGTTTTCAACAAGTTTCGTTCAGATTGGTGTTATATTTTACAAGTTATTCACATTTTTAACTTTACAAAATCCAGTTTGAGAAACATTTCTTCCATCTGCACACTGGCAGTTACAGCTATGATGTCACAAAGGGATCCAAATCCTTGCTGGCCCTCCCCGCAACAATATTGCACAGAGAACACTGAGTCCTGCCAGCAAGTTTTTAAAGTTTAAAAACAGGGAGGCTGAAGAGGAGGGGGAGGGAGTGCTGGGATATAAGGGGAAATGAGCCGCCCCCGCGGAGTTGGGGGCTATGGGTGAGTGGTGGAATATTGCTTTGGGGGAATGGGTTGTGGTGGGGGAACGGGTGAGTGGTGGAATATTGCGTTGAGGGAATGGGATGCGTTGGGGGACCAGGCCTGCCGTGTGACAGTGACCCAACGGGTCTCATTTGGTCTAGTATATCTCGATACTGTGCGTTTGTGTGTAATCACATCTTCGCGAAAAAATGACATGGTAATGGTAAAATGTTTACATATTCCAGTAGATATTTTCCCCCTGGAGTCCAAAATTGCCTTATCTGAAAATGTCATGCTTTATTTCACGAGTTATTAATGAAAATGTTCAAAAATCGGACAAAACTTTGAATTTAAAAATGACTGCCTTTTGCTGATGACATCACAATGGGTCTGCGTGACATTCTTCCTCGTGCTGCGAGTGACGTCACCCCCCCCCCCCCCCACCCTTCACTCCTCCCCCCCCACCACCCCCCCGTTATTCAAAAGACGCAGCCGGATATGAAGTCGGGCCCTGGACTGAAGACGAAAGATCATAGCTGAACACTGCGGCAGCCCAATTCGCGGTCCTTTAGTCAAAGCTCGCCCACCCGCCCGCTTGCCCCCACACCGCCACATCACCTCGCCCCCTCGCCAGTATTCACATTTTCAACTTTACAGAATCCAGTTTGAGAAAAAAATCACTTAAAGTTGCAGTGGCATTTAGCAGCTATGATGTCACAATGGGATCTCATTTACATAAACTGCCCGTCAACCGTGTTCTAATATTCCAATGTTAACAAAGACAGGACTCCCAGTGCAATGAGAGATTTGTTACATTATTGTAAGGCGAGGGAGAGAGTGGGGGGTGGGGGGGGGGGGGGGGGGGGAACAAGGAGAGAATTGTTTAATGTTATTTAAACAGATAGAGGGAGAGGAGGGGAGGTAGGAAGGGGAGGGGAGAGGGGTTATGGAGGGTGACTGAGGGTAGGGGAAAGGAGAGGTGAGGGAGGGAGTGGGGGAGGGGAGGATGAAAGGGGATAGAAGAGGGAGGGTGAAGAGGAGGAGGAGTGAGTGCTGGGGATGAGGGGAAATGAGCCGCTCCTGCGCAGTTGGTGGAATGGGTGGGTGGTGGAATATTGCGTTGGGGGAGCAACCCTCCTGTGTGACAGGGACCCGTTCCCACTTAGAAACATAGAAACATATAAAATAGGTGCAGGAGGAGGCCATTCGGCCCTTCGAGCCAGCGCCACCATTCATTGTGATCATGGCTGATCATCCCCAATCAATAACCCGTGCCTGCCTTCTCCCCATATCCCTTGATTCCACTAGCCCCTAGAGCCCTATCTAACTCTCTCTTAAATCCATCCAGTGATTTGGCCTCCACTTCCCTCTGTGGCAGGGAATTCCACAAATTCACAACTCTCTGGGTTAAAAAGTTTTTTCTCACAGTCTTAAATGGCCTCCCCTTTATTCTAAGAATGTGGCCCCTGGTTCTGGACTCGCCCAACATTCGGAATATTTTTCCTGCATCTAGCTTGCCCAGTCATTTTATAGTTTTATATGTTTCTATAAGATCCCCCCTCATCTTTCTAAACTCCAGTGAATACAAGCCTAGTCTTTTCAATCTTTCCTCATATAACAGCCCTGCCATCCCAGGGATCAATCTCGTGAACCTAGGCTGCACTGCCTCAATCACAAGGATGTCCTTCCTCAAATTAGGAGATCAAAACTGTACACAATACTCCAGATGTGGTCTTACCAGAGCCCTATACAAATGCAGAAGAACCTCTTTACTCCTATACTGAAATCCTCTTGTTATGAAGACCAACATTCCATTAGCTTTCTTCACTGCCTCCTGTACCTGCACGCCAATTTGAAGTGACCGGTGTACGAGGACACCCAGGTCTCCCTTACCTAACCTAACCCCATTGAGATAATAATCTGCCCCCTTGTTTTTGCGCCAAAGTGGATAAGCTCACATTTATCTACATTATACTGCATCTGCCACGCATCTGCCCACTCACTCAACCTGTCCAGGTCACCCTGCAACCTCCTAACATCCTCTTCACAGTTCACATTGCCACCCAGCTTTGTGTCATCCGCAAACTTGCTAGTGTTGCTCCTAATTCCCTCTTCCAAATCATTAATATATATGGTAAACAGTTGCGGCCCCAACACCAAGCCTTGCGGCACTCCACTTGCCACTGCCTGCCATTCTGAAAAGGACCCGTTCACTCCTACTCTTAGCTTACTGTCTGCCAACCAATTTTCTATCCACGTCAACACCCTACCCCCATTACCATGTGCTCTAATTTTGGTCACCAGTTTCTTGTGCGGGACCTTATCAAAGGCTTTCTGAAAGTCTGAATACACTACATCCATTGGCTCCCCTTCATCCATTTTACTTGTCACGTCCTCAGAAAATTCCAGAAGATTAGTCAACCATGATTTTCCTTTCATAAATCCATGCTGACTTGGACTAATCCTTTTACTGCTATCCAAATGCCCCATTATTACCTCTTTAATAATTGACTCCCGCATCTTTCCCACCACCGAAGTCAGGCTAACTGGTTTGTAATTTCCCATTTTCTCTCTCGCTCCTTTCTTGAAAAGTGGGGTAACATTAGCTGTCCTCCAATCCACAGGAACTGATCCTGAATCTATTGAACATTGGAAAATGATCACCAATGCGTCCACTATTTCTAGAGTCACCTCCCTGAGGACCCTGGGATGCAGACCATCAGGTCCAGGGGATTTATCATCCTTCTGTCCCATTACCCAACCCAATACTACAGTATTTCTCACGAAATGAAAATTTCTTTCAGTTCCTCTACGCCCTTAGATCCTCTGTCCTCCAGTACTAGGAGATTGTTTGTGTCTTCCTTAGTGAAGACAGATCCGAAGTACCTGTTCAACTGTTCTGCCATTTTCTTGTTCCCCATAATAATTTCACCCGTGTCTGCCTTCAAGGGACCCACATTTGACTTTGCTACTCTTTTTCCCTTAACATATCTAAAGAAGCTTTTACTGTCCTTCTTTATATTCCTGGCCAGCTTCCCTTCGTACTTCATCTTTTCAGCCCGTATTGCCCGTTTTGTTTCCATCAGTTGCCATATGAAAGTTTCCCAATCCTCTGGCTTCCGGCTACTCTTTGCTGTGTTATACATCTTTTCTTTTCGTTTTATTCGATCCCTAACTTTGCATGTCAGCCACGGTTGCCTCCTACTCCCTTTAGAATCTTTCTTCCATTTTGGAATGAAATGATCCGGCGTGTTCCGGATTATGCCCAGAAATACCTGCCATTGCTGTTCCACCATCATTCCTGCTAGGATCCCTTTCCAGTCTACCTTGGCCAGCTCCTCCCTCATGCCTTCATAGTCCCTTTTGTTCAACTGCATCACTGACACTTCCGATTTATCCTTCTCCTTCTCAAATTGCAAGTTAAAACTAATCATATTATGATCACTACCTCCAAGGTTCCTTTACCTCTAGTTCTCTTATAAAATCTGGTTCATTGGACAACACTAAATCCAGAATTGCCTTTTATCTGGTCAGCTCCATAACAAGCTGCTCTAAGAATCCATCTTGGAGGCATTCTACAAACTCTCTTTCTTGGGGTCCTGAACCAACCTGATTTTCCCAGTCTTCCTGCATATTGAAATCCCCCATCACCACAGTGGCATTACCTTTGTTACATGCCAGTTTTAACTCCTGCTGCAACTTACACCCTACATCCGGGCTACTATTTGGGGGTCTGTAGATAACACCAATTAGTGTCTTCTTGCCTTTATAATTCCTCAACTCAATCCACAGTGACTCTACCTCGTCAGTCCCTATGTCTTCCCTCGCAAGGGTCTGAATTCCATCCCTCACCAGTAGAGCTACCCTCCCTCCTCTGCCCACCTGCCTGTCCTTTCTATAGGATGTATAACCCTGAATATTAAGTTCCCAGGCCCGATCCTCCTGCAGCCACGTCTCAGTAATACCCACAATGTCATATGTACCAACCTCTAACTGAGCCTCAAGCTCATCTACTTTACTTCTTATACTTCGCGCATTCATATACAATACTTTTAATTCCTTACGCATCTCACCTTTCACATCGATCCCAATTACGTTTGGCCATACTCTCCTATCCCTTTGTGAGCTTTCTTTCCCGTTAATTCTGGGGTCATAACTATCCCTTTACTCCCGTTCCCTTTAACTCCGTCCTTGTCTATCCCATTTGACACTCCCTCCCCCTTATCTTGGTCTAGTTACAATTAAAATATTAGCATTAGATCTGTTAAATTAGGAACATTTTAAAATTATACCCAGTATAATGTAATATTACATTTACGTCAAAGAATTAGACAAATCAGAGCATACTGGAACAACACAGCAGGCTTAACAGCAATATTGGAGTGAAAAGCAGGGTTAACCCTTAAAATCAATGACTATTCAGGGCAATGGGAATTGATTAGCAGCAATTCAGATCCAAAATGCCAAAGGGGGGAGTCAGAAAAGAATAGGGGAGAGACTAAGTGATAAAAATAATTGTAAAGTAGAGGAGAGGTTTACATGGGAATAGCAGCATCATTATCCAAAATTGCTGATGTAGTGTCAAATACAAACACTGCAGTCAACTCATGTTTCCAAGTTTATACTGAGCTTCTCACCTGGATCCACCGACCGCCTCAGCCCTTTATACTGGCTACCTCCCCTCCATTCTTTCAGTCCAGAGGAAGGGTCACTGCCTACCTTACTTACTTACTTTACTTTATTAATTTATTGAACATGTTAAAAAATACAAACACAAATAAACTTGTAAGCAATAAAAAAGAAAATAAAACACAAAGGAAAACAAACAAATAAGTAACTCAAATAATACAAATAATATCGTTCATGTTCAAAAGGGGTAAGAAGAAGTTCGAAAACTTTTCTGGTCCTACCCCCTCTTATTTTCTATACATTGTCATGGAAAAACAAAATAATGGGAACAAATGGACCCAAAATCTGTTGAACAGTCCACAAACAAGAAATAACCAAACAGAAAAGAAAATCACTTGTCCAGCTCATAACCATTCAATCTTTTGTTTCTGAAGAGTGTTTTTAGTTTGAATAGAGTCTTACATTTTTTCAGCTCATCATGGCAGTTATTCCAGAGACTAACACCCTTTGCTGTAACACAATGGAGTTTTGCATTAGTTCTTATTGCCGGTTTTTCGAATATATAGGTTCCTCTCAGGTTGTGTTTGCTTTCTCTCCGTTGGAACAACCCCTGGATATTACAAGGCAATTGCTGATTAGCTGCTTTGAACATAATTTGGGTAGTTTTATAATCTGTCAGATCTTGAAATTTTAATGTTTTTAGTCTGATAAATAATGGTTTTGTTGATTGGCTGTAGGTGGTTTTATGTATAATTCGTATTGCTCTTTTTTGGAGGCTGAAGATTGGATGTGTATTTGTTTTGTATGCGTCCCCCCATACCTCCACACAGTAGATTATGTATGGGAGTATGAGGGAGCAGTACAACATATACAGGGAGGCTTGATTTAATAGGTCTCTGGCTTTATTCAGTATTGCAATTGATTTGGATATTTTGGTTTTAATATAATTTATGTGAGGTTTCCAAGTTAATTTGTTGTCAATTAATACTCCAAGAAATTTTATTTCAGATACTCTTTCTATTTCTGTGCCATTTATCATGAGCTTTTTCTCTGTGTTGGTTGATCGATTTCCAAATATTATGAATTTTGTTTTACTTAAATTCAATGTGAGTTTATTTTCGTCAAACCAGATCTTCATCCTGCTCAATTCCTTTTCCACACTATCCAGGAGCTGCTGAGTTCCTACAGTAATTTGTATTTTACATTGAGCTTCACTGGTCAGGAGTCAAAGGACAGAGACAGTTATGGCGTGATTTCCACCAGTCAATGGTAGGGAAACTATCGGAGTCATAGAGTCATACAGCATGGAAACAGGCCCTTTCGCCCAGCTTGCCCATGCTGACTAAGGTGCCCCATCTATTCAAGTTCCACCTGCTCACGTTTTGCTCGTATCCCTCTAAACATTTCCTATCCATGTACCTGTCCAAATGCCTTTTAAATGTTGTTATAGTTTCTGCCTCAACTACTTCCTTTGGCATCTCATTCCAAAAACCCACCACCCTTCGTGTAAAAAAGTTGCCCCTCAGATTCCTATTAAATCTTTCCCCTTCTACCTTAAACCTATGTTCTCTGGTTCTTGATTCCTCTACTCCCCTCTATTCCTCTACTTCCCCTCGTACTTCATCTTTTCAGCCCATATTGCCCGTTTTGTTTCCTTCTGTTGTCATATGAAAGTTTCCCAATCCTCTGGCTTCCGGCTACTCTTTGCTGTGCTAACATCTTTTCTTTTTGTTTTATTCGATCCCTAACATTGCATGTCAGCCACGGTTGCCTCCTACTCCCCTTAGAATCTTTCTTCCTTTTTGGAATGAAATTATCCTGTGTCTTCCGGATTATGCCCAGAAATTCCTGCCATTGCTGTTCCACCGTCATTCCTTCTAGGATCCCTTTCAAGTCTACCTTGGCCAGCTCCTCCCTCATGTAAAAGACTCGGTGTATATCTTCTATTCCCCTCACGATCTTATCCACCTCTCTTAGATCACCTCTCATCCTTCTGAACTCCAAGGAATACAGTCCTAGCCTGCCCAACCTCTCCCAATAGTTCAGGCCCTCAAGTCTTGGCAACATCCTCGTAAATCATCTCTGCAATGTTTCCAGCTTAACTAATAATAGCTTGAGATAACATCTTTAATGCAAGATTTTACATAAAGAGGTGTGCAAGAGCATGGGTTGAACACTGCACGCTTTATGTGCCTGTACTATCTCCTCTGTGGCCATCTGTGTCATAAACCTGGAAGACCTAACAGATGTTTTCAAAAGTACACAACCAATGCACAAAGCAAGTGATCACGTTTTAGATGAAATGCCCTTGCTGTGCATTTAAATATTGAGATTATAGTGGATTAATATTATTGCATCTTGAATCCTATGCATTCTACTTTACTGAAACTGTATTTCTTTGGGTATTTTGCTAAACTTGGAATAAATACACAATGGGAAGAAAAAAAAACATACATTTTATTTTGCAAGGTTTTTTTAAATACATTTCTTGCATAATGTAAATCAAAATATAGGATTGAAGCTCTGAATCTAAAAACAATTAATATATTTACAGTAGAGCATAGTTAATAACTAATAATAGCTTGAGATAGCATCTTTATTGCTAGATTTGACATAAAGAAGTAATTCCACTGGGGTATTCAGTGTTTGGAACATTAGAGAACCAGTAGGAAGTATTCCAGACAAGAGCACAGAAAAGTTGTAACAAAATGTGGACAATCATTAAATGTGAGTAAAAGGATTCAGGATCACATTAGAAATTTTAGTTTAATGAAAGTTTGGATGGTAACTTTTGTTGCAAGAGCCTTGAGTATTAGAAAGGCGCTATATAAATCCCATCCATTATTATTATTATTATTTTGTTTGCACAGCAGGTACTGACAAAGGAACTTCCAATTCATCCGTTTTATTCCAGGATTTCACAATGAGGAAAACTGCAGCAGGAACAGGAAGTCCTGATCGACATGAACAATAACTATATCCCAGGCCTTGTTGCTCCCATGAATAATGTACAAATGCACATTCTTGGAAAATTGTTCTGCTCACCGGAAACACGTATCAGGAATTGGAGCCCAGTCGAGGTCAACAGATCTCAAAGGATTTCCAACATAATCCTCAGTTTAATTTGTTCCTGCATCTCTGTGGTCACCTCCACTTATTTTGCTTTATTTATATTTAGGTGCTTATTCAGACACGGAGATTGAAGCTGATGCTGAGTATGATGGGGGCTTGTAAAATGAGCCAGTATTTCTTTTCAACTATCCTTTGGCCTCCATAGATGCTGTCTGAGCCACTGAGTTTCAACCAGCATTTTGTTTTTGCTATATTTTCTTCTCACCATATCATCATGGGAGATCTTGGTGAATTGATGCTAATGCACTGGTTGGTATATTTCTGCAGAAAGGAGGAGCATTTGAAATAGGAACAAGTTAAAAAAGTCACCATTTCAGGTCCTCTTAGAAACTGTCCTGATGTTTACGGGTTGGAATTCCTCACAAAAGGGAGTGTGCTTGCTCATCTTTTCCAAGAGAGGGTGACATTAGTCAAATGTGTTCTGGGAAGTTCCCTCTAGCGATATATAGAGGGTCGTACATGGAATGGATAAAGCTTGATCTAGTCATAGAAAATTTGGAAGGCAAGTGACTGAAGCGTCAGTGGGCGACCCTTTTGGAACCAGCGATCGAAGTTCTGTTAGCTTTAACATAGTTATACTGTAGATAAAGACAGGACAGGCCAACAGTTAAAATTCTAAATTGTAGCAAGGCCAACTTTGATGGTATTAGACGGGAAATTGCTAAAGTTGATTGGAGTAGGTTGTTTGGGACGTCTAGAAAGTTAATGTTTTTAAAAGTATGATGATGAGAGTTTAGGGCATGCATGTTCCTGTTAGCGTGAAGGGCAAAGGCAGTTGGGAGTTAGAATGCCTAGATGATGAAAGAAATTGAGGCTCTGGTCAGGCAAAAGATGGATGCATGGGACAGATATAGGCAGCTGGAATCATGTATAAGTCCTGGAGGAGTTTTGGGAACTGAGGAGCATCAGGGGGGCAAAAAGGGGCAGGAGATAGCTCTGGCAAATAATATTAAGGAAAATCCAAAGAGATTTTATAAGTACATTGAGGAAATGAGAATAACTAGAGAGAGAAAAAGGCCTCTCAGAAACCAAGGTGGTCATCTCAGTGTGGAGCCACAGGAGATGGGCAAGGTGTTCAATGAGTATTTCTCATCTGTTTTTACATGAAAAACATGAAGACTGGGGAATGGGACAGTTAATGGAAATATCTTGAGGACAGTCTGCAAGGTTGCTGCACATCCTAGGGTGCATGAAGGAAGATAAACCTGCTGGGCCTGATCAGATATATCTGAAGATGCTGTGGGAAGCCAGAAAATCCTTCCCACAAACACTACTCTCCCCCAAACACACTAACCCCCCCCCCCCCACAAACACAAACACCCCCACACACACCTAATCCTCCCACACCCAACTCGCCGGCCCACACACACTATTCCCCCCCATGCACAACACACTACCCCCCCACACACACACACTGACCCCCCCCACACACACTAACCCCCCCCCACAAACACTAACTCCCCCCACACACACACTAATCCCCCCACACACAAACCCGCGCCCCACACAACACCTATCCCCCCACGCACACACACACTAACCCCCCCCACACACACTAACCCCCACACACACACTAACCCCACACACACACTAACCCCCCTAACCCCCCACACACCACTCACCCCCCACCACACACACACTAACCCCCCCACACACACACACTAATCCCCTACACACACTAACCCCTACACACACACACTAACCCCCCACACACACACTAACCCCCCACACACGAATAACCCCGCCCACACCACACGACTAACCCCCCCCCACACACACACACTAACCCCCCCCCCCACACACTAACCCCCCCCACACACACACTAACCCCCCCACATACTAACCCCCCCACACACACACACTAACCCACCCCCCCACACACACTAACCCCCCCCTGCACACACACTAACCCCCTACACACACACACTAACCCCCCACACACTAACCCCCCCACACACACACTAACCCACCCCCACACACACACTAACCCCCCCACACACACGAACCCCCCCCCCTCACACGCTTATCCCATTGTGATGTCATTGGCAGCTTATGTAAATGAGATCCCATTGTGATTGGTGAACTGTGAGAACCCATTGTGATGTCATAGCTTCTAACTGCCAGAGTCTCTGATCTAACTTTTAAATATCAATAACTTGTGAAATTAAATCTGAAGGACACTTGACACGAATGACCACGGGACAAAGTTGAGTCAGTTGACCAGTTGTCACTGAGATCCCATTGTGATGTCATTGCCGGGTGGCGGAATGTTCATGGCAGCGAACGTAAATGAGATGCCATTGTGATTGGAGGACTGTGAGATGCCATTGTGACGTCATAGCTGCAACTGCTAGAAAACTCTCATAGCACAGTCACAGTAATTCTTCTTAAAGTGGATTTTTTTTAAACGTTTAAATGTCAATAACATGTGAAATATAACATCAATCTGAACGAAACGTTATACGAACGAACACGGGACAATGGCGAGTAAGGTGGCACAAACATTTTCACGCTATGGTGTACCGTTTTGGCGTTTCTTGAGCTCACTCATATGCATGCACACAGACAGATGTCCAAACAAGACGAGAATTTTGAGTAATATATAGATAGATAATGACAGCAGGGGATGGGAGATAGGGGAACTGCACAGTGGTACAAACTACGCAAATGGAGAACGATAAAATTCAACATGAATGGGGAGGAAAGGCTCAGGAAAGGTCAAGAGAACAGGAATAAAAACCAAAATATAAGTAAAGGACTCATCCTGCAATCATTATTTGTGAATACAAATACAAATAGCCATTGAGAAAATGTTGCTTTCAATGATATGACAAATACTAAGATAAGTATATGAAACATAGAAAATATGTGCAGGAGTAGGCTATTCGGCCCTTTGAGCCAGCACCGCCATTCGATATGATCATGGCTGTTCATACAAAATCAGTACCCCTTTCCGGCTTTTTCCCCGTATCCCTTGATTCCCTTAGCCCTGAGAGTTAAATCTAACTCTTGAAAACATCCAGTGAATTGGCCTCCACTGCCTTCTGTGGCAGACAATTCCACAGATTCACAACTCTCTGGGTGAAAATGTTTTTCCTGATCTCAGTCCTAAATGGCCTACCCCTTATTCTTAAACTGTGAGCCCTGGTTCTGGAGTCCCCCAACATCGGGAACATTGACCTGATTTCTACCCTGACCAATCCTCTAATAGTTTTATATGTTTCTATAAGATCTCCTCTCATCCTTCTAAATTCCAGCAAATACAAGTCCAGTCGACCCATTCTTTCATCATATGTCAGTCCCACTATCCCGGGAATTAACCTGGTGAACCTACGCTGCTCTCCCTCAATAGCAAAATGTCCTTCCCCAAATTAGGAGACCAATATTGCACACAGGGCCCTGTATAACTGCAGTAGGACCTCCTTGCTCCTAAACTCAATTCCTCTCGCAATGAAGGCCAACATGCCACCAGCTTTCTTCACTGCCTGCTTTCAGTGACTGATGTACAAGCACACCCAGGTCTTGTTGCACCTTTCCTTCTCCTAATCTGACACCATTCAGATAATAATCTGCCCTCCTGTCCTTGCCACCAAAGCGGATAACCTCACATTTTTCCATATTATACTGCATCTGCTATGCATCTGCACACTCACCCAACCTATCCAAGGCACCCTGCATCCTCCTCGCAGCTCACACTGCCACCCAGCTTTGTGTCATCCGCAAACTTAGAGATGTCTAGAGGTTCAAACTTAGAGATTCCATCGTCTAAATTGTTAATATATATTGTAAACAACTGGGGTCCCAGCACCGAGCTTTGCGGAACCCCACTAGTCACTGCCTGCCATTCTGAAAAGGACCCGTTAATTCCTACTCTTTGCTTCTGTCTGCCAACCAGTTCTCTATCCATGTCAATACCCTACCCCCAATACCATGTGCTCTAATTTTGCATACTAATCTCTTGCGTGGGACCTTATCAAAGGCTTTTTGAAAGTCTAGATACATCACTTCCACTGGCTCTCCCTTATCCATTCTACTTGTTACATCCTCAAAAAATTCCAAAAGATTAGTCAAGCATGATTTCCCCTTCATAAATCTATGCTGACTTTGACCAATCCCATCACTGCTTTCCAAATGCGCTGCTATAACATCTTTAATAATTGACTCCAGCATCTTCCCTTCACCGATGTAAGGCTAACTGATCTATAATTCTCCATTTTTTCTCTCCCTCCTTTCTTAAAAAGTGGAGTTACATTGGCTACCCTCCAGTTTACTGGAACTGATCAAGAGTTGAGAGAACAATGGGAAATGATCACCAATGCATCCACGATTTCTGCAGGTCCTGGGGATTTATCTACCTTCAGTCCCAACAGTTTACCTAACACCATTTTCTGACTAATGTGGATTCCCTTCAGTTCCTCCCTCCATCCCTCCACTAGATCCTCGGTCCTTAAGTATTTCCGGGAGATTGTTTGTGTCTTCCTTAGTGAAGACAGAACCAAAGTACTCGTTTAACTGTTCTGCCATTTCCTAGTTTCCCATTATAAATTCACCTGGTACACATAAATGCTGGAGAAACTCAGCGGGTGCAGCAGCATCTATGGAGCGAAGGAAATAGGCAACGTTTTGGGCCAAAACCCTTCTTCAGACCCTACCTGTCTTCACCTGTATCTGACTGTAAGGGACCTACATTCGTCTTCACTAATCTTTTCCATTTTACATACATATAGAAACTTTTACAGTCCGTTTTTATATTCCCCGTAACCTTTCTTTCATGCTCTTTCCCCCCCCCCCCCTCTTAATTAACCCCTTTGTCCTCTGTTGAGTTCTAAATTTCTCCCAGTCCTCTGGTTTGCCGCTTCTTCTGACCAATTTATATGCCTCTTCCTTGGATTTAACACTATCCTTCCCTCGTCAGCCACGGTTGAGCCGCCTTCCCAGTTTTATTATTTCGCCAGATAGGGATGAACAATTTCTGGAGTTCATCCATGCGGTCTTTAAATCTCTGCCATTGCATCTCCACTGTCAATCTTTTAAGTATAATTTGCCAGTCTTTCCTAGCCAATTCCCGTCTCATACCTTCAAAGTCTCCTTTATACAAGTTCAGGACATTAGTCTCTGAATTAACCGTGTCACTCTCCATCCTAATGCAGAATTCCACCATATTATGGTCACTGTTGCCCAAGGGGTCGTGCACAACAAGATCGCTAACTAATCCTTCCTCATTACACAATACCCAGTCTAGGATGGCCTGCCCTCTAGTCAGTTCCTTTTTATATTGGTTTAAAAACCCATCCTGTATACATTCCAGGAAATCCTCCTCCTCAGCGCTGTTATCAATTTGGTTGACTCAATCTACTGTCTACGTAGATTAAAGTCACCCATGATAACTGCTGTACCTTTGCTACACGCATCCCTAATTTCCTGCTTGATGCTATCCCCAACTGTTTGGTGTTATGAATAAATGTTCAGACTTCTGTCATTGGATTTTTTTTTTAAAAGGTAATAAACCACATATTAACCCTGTTCATGGGTCAGCCTGCTTAATTTTAACATTATCTTTGGCTGTATCTTAATGTTATATTCAAAATGTGACCTCTTTCACTTTATCTTGCAACTCCAGAACCACGACTGCACCAAACTGTCTCCTGTTTTAAGAGCTGGCTAACTGCCCATGTGTCTTATTTTCTCCTGGCCTGTCTGTGTAGGCTATGAGTTAGAGGGCTGTTCCTGTGATTTTTCTCCGCGTATAGTGATTAAGCAGTATGTGAATTCAATAGATGTGGCTACCTCTCCTTCCCCTGGAGGTATGGGTCTTACAAAACCGACTATTGAAATGCTTAAAATGAATAAGCCCAATCCTGGCTCACTAAATTAAAGATGAGTCAATCAGGTCTCATTGCCTCAAACTGAAGCAGACAATGAACCACAGCATTTCACAATGGGCTCGTCTAACATTATATACACCCTCAGTGCCTAACCTTTAAGACAAATAAGCAGAGTTCCATTCCATCCCTCCAACAACAGGAAAGCGTGGATTAAAAGATTAAAATATTACAATGTATCTCTCTACGTGTGCTCCTGCTGCTGATATTAATGGTACCAACTGACAAATTGTTCAGATGAAGGGTCTTGACCCGTAACGGCAACAGTCCATTTTCCTCCACTGATGCTGCCTAACCCACTCAGCTCCTCCATTGGGGTTTTGCCTCCATGAATCAACATTTGTAGTCTCTTGTGTCTCCAATAGTGACACGTAGTTGCTTCCCTTCTTGGAAAAGATATACACTTTATTCAAGTTTTTGCTCTTAAACGGACGGTACCTTGCAATTAAATGGGAACCAAAGCCAGGTGTTCCAGGTTCAAGGGGTTCCTGCAGACTAAATTATGTTTGGCAAATTTGTTATGAGACGGGAGAACAGGCATGCAATCCAGCAAACTTCGCCCTCCCTTCTACCTATCCCCATTGTCTCAGCTGACTGCACTCACCAAACCTTCAACTCCAGCTTACCCCATGATCACTTTGTACCTCCTCATCCCCTTCCCTCTCGCTTGTCCTTCCCTCCCCATTTTTCTCCAGTCTCCCTCTTGTTCCCTCGCAGTTAGTGATGAATTAACTATTCCCTTTTCAATTTGCCCCATCTTTATATCTTTTATATCCTATTTATGTCCAATCACTATGGGCAGACACACAGTAATTGAAATTCAACACAAAAAAAATGTAGGGTGATAATATTAGAATGAAGGAGGCAAGACTCCTTCTTAAGAGTGTGAGGTAACAGGTGCACCTCAGAACAGCCTGGTGTAGTTTCCTGTGTAATGATATAAAGGAGTGCTGAAAGGGGGATTCCATGACAAAGAAACCAGATCAGCAGTACCAATGTGATTTGCAAGCTGAAATCCGTGATCCGAATCCCAGGAATGCCTTATTCCACTCATAAGTCAGCATAATCATGTTGCCTTTGCAAATAACTGATTTTCATGTGTGTGTAACACTGAAAACAATATGGTGCTAAGCTTATGATTTTCCAGTATCGCTTTCTTTTGTAAATAAAAGGACAGTTGAGAAAACTGTGATATTATTGCTAAGCCTATATAAAGTACGTCAGAGAGACAACAGTTTTTAATTATCACCAGACCCAGAACAATGAAATTCTTACTGGCTGCAGCTTTACAAGTGTATGTCATGCAATAACTCAATAAATAAATATAAAATAAATTACCAGTTGTACTGGATAAACTAGACCGTAATTGTGCAAGTCAAACCAGCCTTAGTTGTACAAAGTCTATAGTATTTCAGTGTTGGGGTAAGGTGGTGGTTAGGGTTGTCCATGATGGTTCAAGAGCCTAATGTTTGATGCGAATGCTGGTCTTGAACCTGGAGATAATGGTTCTGAGGTTACTGTACTTTATTTTTGATGGTACAGTGAGATGAGAGCATGAATAGTGTGTTTATTTAATTATATTAGCTACCTTCTTGAAGCAGCGCGTAACGCTTCCTGTAGATCCTTTTGATGGGGCACAGATCAATACCCAGATGGACAGGGTAATGTCCACCAATTTCTACAACCTTCTTGGCTCCTGAGTGCTCAAATCACCAAACCTGCTGTGAATTCTCTTCCCGTACACCTGTAGAAGTACGATAGAGTACGATAGAACATGCCGAATCGTCGCAAACTGCTGAAGAAGTAGATATATTGATGAGATTGCTTTGTAATTATTTTAGTGTGCTGGGTACAGGACAGATCATCGGAGATATGCATGTCCAGGAATGGAAGTGATTTACTCTCTCCACTGTAATGGATCCTGGATTTTTCCTTCCTGAAATCCACATTCATCTCCTTGTTCTTGATAGGAAGTTTGTTGTTCTGACATCTCCCAACTAGATTATCGATCTCCCATCTGTACTCATTGTTACCAATTATTTGTCTAACAATGGTGATATAATCGACAAATTTAAAGATGGCATAGGAGCTGAATCTGGCTCCACGTTCATTGGGTATAGAGAGAGTAAAGCAGAGGACTGAGCACACAGCCTTGAGGTGACCCTGAGCTGATGGTCAGTGAGGAGGAATGTTGCTGCCAATTCGTACTGATTGAGGTTTGATGATGAAGCCAAGGATCAGTTTCTTAGCAACGAGCAGAGACTCAGTTCCCTGAGTTTAATGATGAGTTTGGAAGGGATGCTGGTGTGGACCGCTGAGCTATAGTAAATGACCTGCAGCCTGATGTACGTGTTCCTGCTCAAGTGGTTCAGTGCAGAATGGAGAACCGATGAGATCACATCCACTGTCGATCTGCTGTGATGATAGGCAAATAGATTTGGGGCCAGATCCTTACTAAAGCACGAATTGGCGTGCTTCATGACCAACTCTTGAAGCTCTTCATCACAACAGGCGTGAATGCCACCAGTCTGTAGTCATAGAGGCAAGGTACCTTGCTTTTCTTGGCCACTGGTATTATGGATGTCCTTTTAAAATAGGTGGGGACCTCAGGCCACAGTGGGAAGAGGTTGGAGATGCCTGTGGAAACCAGCCAGTTGGTCCATGGAGGTTTTTAGAATGCAGCCAGATACACCATCAAAGCTGGACTCTCTCCGAGGGTTCACTCTCATGAAGGATCTTCTGACGTAGATCTCAGAGACTGATCAGAGGTCATTGGGGGATCCAGGGGGTTGTGACGGTACATTGTTGTTCACCCTTTGATGCAAGCATAGAAACTTTGAGTTTGTCCAGGAGTGATGCATCACTGTCACTTGAGCTACTGGTTCAAACTCATCTGGAGCATTGTTTCCAATTTGGGGCACCAAACCTACAGGAGAATGAATTCAAACTGAGGAAGCAGTTATGTGGATGGATAAATATTAATGTTGCAAGTAGATTTGATAGAGAGCTGAAAGGGTTTAAATGTAGTAAATTAATAAATTAGCTCTGATGACAATCTCTGAGCGCACATACTGAGACAAACATCAGCCACTACTGGAAGATCATCAACTTAGTGAAAGACTCACTTTGCTCTGCCTGAAACTTGTTGGTCATCCAGTACAACACGTACCTTCCAGGCTGCATGTGTACATGCTAGGGGATGCATTGTAGCTGGATGCAACCTACATAAAGCATGGTGACGCAGCGGCAAGGTTGCTGCCTTACAACGCCAGAGACCCGGGTTCGATCCTGACTACGGGTACTGTCTGTATGGAGTTTGTACGTTCTCCCTGTCACCTACGTGGGTTTTCTCCAGGATCTCTGGTTTCCTTCTACACCTCAAAGACGTACAGGTTTGTTGGGTAATTGGCTTGGTATAATTGTAAATTGTCCCTAGTGTGTGTCGGATAGTGCAGGTGTGCGGGGATCGCTGGTCAGCACGGACTCGGTGGGCCAAAGGGCCCGTTTCGGCGCTGTATCCCAAAATATACTAAACTAAACTAAGGCTTTAGGCAACATAAAGGCAAAAACTGAAATCTAATGTCCTGCTGCCAGCGTTCTGTATAACAACCTCTCAAATACTTGATGGGTGTATTCGTTAAAGAGACGGCCACATGAATAGCACTGGGGCCATGGAAATAGTGGTTTGCTGATACTCTGAATATAACGACAAGTCAAACATATTATGTTTCCTCTATATATATTTCTGAATAAAGTTTTTTTTTTTTTTAAATAAAAAAAACAAGAGGGCATTAATCAAAAGTGATTTGCAAAAGAACTAGCAACATAATTTTTAGAAACTATTCGACAACTGATTACAGTTTTGAATACACTGCCTGATAAAATAATGGATACAGATTCAATGTTAGCATCTAAAAGGGGATTGGGAACATAACCGAATAAAAAAAACAAATTTACAGGAATATTAGGAAAAATCGGACAATGAGATTTTTTTTGAAAGGGCCAATGTAGATTAATTTAGATGAAGGGCCTCCATTTCATCTGTACTCCAATGATTCCCAGATACATGATATTATGTGAATTCCATGATTATTTTGGTAGTGTCCTTGCCTGCAATCAGGTGTTTCAGAACAATATTGTACACTTGTAGATGTCTTATGTATTTTTGCAGTGAGTGGTTTTATTTACTTTGACTACTGAGATACTGCATTGATACTTTACAATACCTTATATGATAAAAGCTGACTAAAATTCATTTACATTTAATTGAATTTCATTCTCATTCAGATAGGAAGTAGTATTCTGGGAACTAAATCCTTATTCATGATTTGTTTCAAGGAACATCAGATGATTCTTATTGCTCCTCATTTCATCGGTGTGTGCTTTGCAAATACAATATTTATGTCTAATGAATCCTTCTCGTCTCACCTTTAATCTGTCACATGCAGAATTAATTTTATGGAAACCAGTCTAAACATAATGTCTGGGGTAATCCTTCAACCTTAACCTGCATAGATTTGTTATTAAGAATGCATGCATGTCACACTTATAACATCTGTTGTGTCTAATATTGTCTTGATATGTGGCAGATGATATACATTGATAAGAATAAAACAAAATGTTTTTTTTCAATGGGTTGAATTTTACAAGCAATCAACAATGTAAACTTTAGGTACATACCTCTGCTGTCATAACTGGTCAAAAGTGAGTGAAATTCGCAAAGGTGGTCATGTCACTGCATGATGATCCTGGGAAGTTAAACATGTTGAGAACCACAGCAGCAATTAGTATGAAATGTCAAATAATCTAGACTTTAGCCTTATTACTCGGATCAAATACTTCTCAATAAAGTACCAAATTTTCCATGATGTAATAGAAACATAGAAAATAGGTGCAGGAGTAGGCCATTCGGCCCTTCGAGCCTGCACCACCATTCAATATGATCATGGCTGCTCATCCAACTCAGTATCCTGTACCTGCCTTGTCTCCATACCCCCTGATCCCATTAGCCACAAGGGCCACATCTAACTCCCTCTTAAATATAGCCGATGAACTGACCTCAACTACCTTCTATGGCAGAGAATTCCAGAGATTCACCACTTGATTATATGTTTCTTGAAAGTTATGGACTAGAAATTCTTTTATGCTGGGAAAGGCAGCATAAAATGAGCAAGGGGTCCCATGCAACTTTTTTTCCTTGTTGTCTTGATTTGACCTCTCCCTTATGTCCAGAAGGCCATATAAATGAGACTTGCAGATCATGCTCGCTTTGAGCTGTTTTGATTTAACCTTCGCTTTGCAATTTGGGATATGGGGCATTGGGAAACTTGAATGATTAGATTGTGTTCTGGATCAATGTAAAGATGTTTACACATAATAATGGGCTGGGGTCCAGTAGAAGGCACTGAGGATATTAGCAGCAGGTTGAATGAGGGGCTTGAGATTTTGCAAGAAAAGTACAAACCAACACCAACCTGCAAATCAATGGATATCTTGATCTTCATGGAAGCAGATTGGATTAATTTGATGTAATTGCTTAATAATGGGTTGGTATAGCATGCTCGAGTTGACTAAGCTAAGAAAATATTCTGAAAACACCCTATAATTTCCTCAAGATTGCCTATGCTCATTTGATTTTTCCAGTCTATAGGCCGATTAAAATCCTCCATGACTACACTATACTTTAAGAGAAGCTCTCAACATTTCTTGCTATATATTCTTACCTACCATTGGTCACTTTTAGCAGGCTGCACACCACTTCATCCAGTGACTCCTTTCCTTTATTATTTCTCATTTCTATTCAGACTGCTTCTACAGCATGATTTCCTGAGTGTACGCCATCCCTCTCTATTGTGCTACAACCATCAATAATTAACAGCTATTCTTCCCTGTTTACCGAACTTCCTGTATTTCCTACATACCCTTCAGTATTTCTGTTCCGAATCTACACCACTGCAGCCATTTCTCTGTAATGGCTATTAGATCACATTTATTTATTTCAATTTACACTCTCAGTTAATTTCAGTTCATCAGTCTGAAGACGGGACCCGTCCTGAAACATCATCTGTCCATTCCTTACACGGATGCTGACTGACCCACCGAGCTCCCCAGCACTTTGTGTTTTGTTCAAGATCCCAACATCTACAGTTCCTTGTGTCTCTCAGTTCATCTGTTTTTTTAATACAAAGTGCATAATTAATTACCTTGTACATTTAGATTTTGGTTACATTTCACTTGTATATGCACAAAAGCATTGTGCGACTCAATGATTTTTTTGCCATAGATCCTGAATTCTATGTGATTATGAGTTCTCATTATAAGCTTATACTCCACGGCCATTAGTTGCTCTAAGTGGAAGGATTAAATTCAGAGCACTTATAATAACTGACACGACAACCTTGGGAGGATTGTCTTCGGGCACCGTGCGTTGCAATGCTTTATGTGGTGTGCAATACTGTGCAATTAGTGCTAGATTGCTTCAACATAAAGCCAGAATGGGCATGATGATTTGAATGGCCTTGCACTATGCTGTACGTTTCTTTAGTCTGAGTGTCTCATCATAATTTAAATTATTCCAATGTGTTTGCCAAATAATTTACATGTGTAATAGCACATGCTGGCTGTGATGACATAAGTATAACACCTCATAAAAATGCAGAGGCCCAGAAATACTTATGCATGTAAAAGCACATGTAAAATGGACTTTATGCAGTGAACCTGCAACAATGTTGTGTGAGGGCAAAGGGAAGTGCCATTTTAAGATGCATTGCATGCAATGCGTTGTATGTGCTAGCATCACAAATCCCAACCTTCTGTGCATAATTACACATAAAGTGTGCATTAACAGCAAATTCACGAGAGGTGCAAATCCTGGCATGCAATCCCGTGCCAGGAGCTCTTAAAGCCAAAGTTTCCAAAAATGGTCAGAGGCCCCATCAATAAGAAAATTACCCAGCAGGAATAATTTTGTGATCATCCAGCTGTAGTTACTACGTGCAAGCTTGGCTTTGACCAATAATAGTTGCTTTAATGCTGTTACTTCTTTAAGTACCATGTCTTGTGACCAATTGTCTTCAGGCTGTAACAATATAAGGGAGTTGAAGAATGTTAAGCTCTTGAATAAAAAAGACACATCTTATGTTAATGAAGAAACAGATGGTGGTTTACCAACCAAAGAAAAACACAAGGTGCTGGACAAAGCACAAAACAGTGGTTCAGGCAGCATCTCTGGAAGGCATGGATAGGTGACGTATCAGGTCGGAACCCTTCTTCAGACTGATTGTGGGGGTTGAAGCTCAAGTCAAGTCAATGAAATTCCTGCTTGCTGCAGCACAACAGAATATTGTAGGCATAAATACAGAACAGATCAGTGTGTCTATATACCATAGGCCATATATATACACATAAATAAACAGATAAAGTGCAATAGGCTGTTATAGTTCAGAGTTTGTTAGAAGTTGTGTTTAATAGCCTGATGGCTGTGGGAAAGAAGCTGTTCCTGAACCTGGATGTTTCAGATTTCAGGCTCCTATACCTTATACCTGATGGCAGCGGAGAGATGAGTGTATGGCCAGGATGGTGTGGGTCCTTGATGATGTTGGCAGCCTTTTTGAGGTAGCGACCATGATAGATCCCCTCGATGGTAGGGAGGTCAAAGTTGGTGATGGCCTGGGCAGTGTTTACAACTTTTTACAGCCTTTTCCGCTCCTGGACGCTCAAGTTGCTGAACCAAGCCACGATGCAACCGGTCAGCATGCTCTCTACTGTGCACCTGTAGAAGTTCGAGAGAGTCCTCCTTGACATACCGACTCTCCGTAATCTCCGTAATCTTCTCAGGAAAGATCTTCGGAAATATGCACGCCCAGGAATTTGAAGTTCTTGACCCTTTCCACCATCGATCAATCCCATTTATATCAACGGGATTGACCACCATATAAATGGGATAAGCTTAAAGATAGGAGAGGCAGGACAAAGCCAGGAGAGTGATGGGTATATACAAGTGAGTGGGGGGGAGGGAGAGAGGGGAAATGGGGCACAAGGAAGAGAGGAGATGGGGAATGAGTGGGGAGAAAGAGGGGAGGGTTTGTAGGATGGTTACCTAAAATTGGAGAATTTAATGATACCATTCTTGATACTCATTATTGATACGAGGAGGAGGAGCCATCTTGGTGAACGGCTGCTAGCCAGCAGCCGTCCGTTTTAAATCCGTTTTTTTTATAGTTTTTACTGAGTCCTGTTTTTTGTTTGTAGGGGATATGGTCTTTTTAATGTGGGGGGTAGGTGTAAACCTAATTTCTAGGTCCCTACCTGGTCGGTGTGGCAGCTTCTTCTCCGGGCTGCCCGTCGATCCGTCCTCGTGGCCTACCTGCGGGCTTGGAGCGCCGTTTCCTGGCGGGAACCGCCCAGCACCTCGGCCTCGGCGGCGGCACAGCATTGGAGCGCTGGAGCGGAGCGGAGCGGGCGATGCCTTGCCTGGGTCGCCGCGCTGGAGCGACGCGCTGGAGCTCTGGCGAGCTGGACCGCCGAGAGCAACAACTCCGGGCTGCGGGCTGCGGAGAGGAGGCGCCGACTTTGTCATCTGGAGCCTGGGAGCTCCAAACCGGCGCGGCCTTGTCGGCTTCGGCAGCCGCGGGCTCCAACCAGAAAGCGGCCGTTCCAAGTGGCCCAGCCGCCGAAAGGACTCTCCCGACGCCGGGGCAACACCACCCGGTGAGAACGGCCAGGGACATCGGGCCTCCGTAGAGGCAATTGCGGTGGCCTCAATAGGCCTGACTTTGGGGTGAACATGGGGTGGGGACTGGACATTGTGCCTTCCTCCATAGTGCTATCCACTGTGGGGGGATGATTTTTTTTTGTCTAACTGTAGTCCTGTAGGTCTGTGTCCAAGATGGCTGCCGTGAAGAGAGAGTGGACGCTGGCACGAATTGGTTGCCGCTGCTCTCTCTTCACACTGTGTTTTTGATTTTCTGTTTTTGGATTGAATTCTGTTTTTAATTTGTGTCTCTGTGATGTCTTTATTATTTGTTATATTCCGATTATATGTTATTCCGATTAAATGTCTATTATTGTTATGTCTGTATTCTTTCTTTATGTGCTGCACGGAGAGGACGCTGGCGCTGTTTGTTCGCCGCTTCTCCGTTTGCTATTGTCTGTTACTATTGTAAAGCGACTTTGAGTCTTAGAAAAGCGCTATAAAAATAAAATTTATTATTATTATTATTATACCATTATAAGCTACACAAGTGGAATATGAGGTGTTGTTCCTGCAGTTTGCGTGTGGCCTCACTCTGGCAATGGAGGAGGCTCAGGACAGAAAGGCCAACATGGGAATGGGAAGGAGAGTTAAAATGGCCATCCAGGGCGAGGTCGGGCCAGCGGCTGAGGTCGAGGATGGTGCCGGCGGTCGAGGACGGGCCACGTGGGAGCCGGAGGACGCATCACCGAGAACAAAGGAGGATCCGGCATGGGGTACTTTGTCGGCGCCCTTTATGTGGTGACCTTGGGTATGCAAAACAAAGAACATCACTGTGACTTGTCACGTGACAATAAAGCATTCATTCATGCATTAATTAATTAATTAATTGATTAATTAATTGATTCATTCCAGAAAATGGTTATTAGCCGGGAGATCCAGTAGGCCTTGGCGGACCGAGCGAAAGTGGTCAGCGAAATGGTCTGTGCTTGATCTTGCTAATGTAAAGGAGGTCACATCAGGAACACCGGATGCAGTAGATGAAGTTAGTGGAGGTGCACATGACCCTCTGTCTCAGTTGGAAGGACTCATCGGGTCCCCGGATGGATGTGAGGGAGGAGGTATAGGTGTTACATCCCCTGTGTTTGCAGGGGAAGTTCCTCTGGAGGGAGTGGTTTGTGCGGGAAAGGCTGAGTAAAGCAAGTTGTGGAGGGAGTGGTCTCTACAGAAATGTGAAGATGTGACCAACACTCTAGGCTTTGTCCTGTCTCTTCCCTATTGCAATTTTCTACCTCCCCCCCCCCCCCCTCACCCCACCACAATCAACCTGAAGCTGGTTCCACACCCAAAATGTCACCTATCCATGTTTTCCAGAGATGCTGTCTTACCCGCTGAGTTACTCCTGCACTGTGTGAGCTCTTTCGCACTTGTGTGTCAGTCTACACGTTTGCAAAACAGATTTTGTTGGATGTAGGAATCCACAGAGAGCATATATTGTGGGCCAACATATATCAAGTTGCTGGTTTCCCCATCAGCAGTCCAGTTAAAAGGATCTTTTTAGGAATGCAAGAGAAAACCTTCAAGCCTTTGGACAGTTAGGTATCCGTGGTGCTCCAAGACTGATGTTTCATTGTACACATTGCCATTGCTGCTGGGCTGGAGTTACCATTTGCAGTTGCCATTCAGATTTAAGTTCATATACTTTTGCATAACTCATAAGACAATGTGATAAACAATATAATTTTTAGTCCTCCTAGTTTTGAGGGACTGCTTTACTTTACTGGTGGCCTGCCTGAGTGCCATAGATGAAATGCAATGTTTCTTGGGCCGGGATCCAGAATTGCTCTCTTCATTCATGAACCACAGGATGCATTATTTCAGGAAGAATTCTGCTTATTTGCACGGGGAATCCTCCAAGCGGAACTAACCTGCAGCTACAATAACAGGTTGTATATACAGTACCCCAGAGCCACTGGTCACTGAAGCAGATAGGAAAGCTCTACCTTGGAATGGAGAAATATTCCACTGCACACTTACCTGAATATTTGCCAACTCAGATGGGCAGAATGTCTGTGGTATTCGTGAAAATTTAACAAATATTATTTTAGTACTACAGGGGTCCATTACCTCAGTTAATAATCATAAACACCCTCAAATTCCTAAAGATTTGGTCCACTAGTGCAGTTATTTTGCAATGGAAATCCCATCACAATGAAAATCCCATTGTTGATCCAGATGGAAGACTTGCCCAAAATCCAGGAGATAGGATTGTCTGCATGACCACAGTTTCTAATTCACACCAGAGGACAGCACACCTGTGGAGCTTCTCTCGATCTCTCTGCAACAAGCTGGAATGGCACCGAGATACTGGTATAAGTGGCACAAAAAAGAAGTGTCTTCTCAAAATGGAACAAGCAAGCCTCTTGACAAAAGTGATCGGTCTCACATCAAATTAATTATTATTAGCCAAAAGGAACCTTTCTTCCAAGTACTTGTGGTCACAATTCCTTAGGCAGAATAGTGCGGCATGGTGGCGCAGCGGTAGAGTTGCTGCCTCACATCGCCAGAGACCCAGGTTCGATCCTGACCATGGGTGCTTGTCTGTATGGAGTTTGTACGTTCTCCCCATGACAGCGTGGGTTTTCTCCTGGATCTCCGGTTTCCTCCCACACTCCAAAGACGTACAGGTTTGTTTGTTAATCGGCTTGGTGCATGTGCAAAATTGTCCCTAATGTGTATAGAATAGTGTTAGTGTGCGGGGATCACTGGTCGGTGTGGACTTGGTGGTCCAAGCAGCCTGTTTCCCTAAAACTAAAAAACTAAGAATCTTTGTGAATTTCTGTTGCACTCTCACTAAAGCTGTAATACACTTCCTATGATGTAAAGCCTTATATTGCACAAGCATTATAATGTAGGCCTTTTAAAAATTTTAAATAGGATCATTATTTGGATTTGTTTTTGTTGCATTTGTGATAAAACCCACCATTCCATAAGTGTTTTTTTAACCAGCCTCAGGAACTGGCTTTAATGTTTTATGAACCCACATCCTCTGGTTCCTCTGCATTTTCACAGTACAGAGCTTATTTCTATTCACATCAAATGAAAATTAAAAAAAAACTGCGGATACCTCCTGACTTGTTGAGTGTTTCCAGCATTTTTTGTTTTTATTCCCATTCACTTCACATGGTTAAACGTCAGTTTCATGACCCGCTTTCGAGATTTATTGTGTAATTTTACCAGAGTGAATTCAAGAGTCTGATGGTGCACTTTTTACTTTCCGAGGCCACATGCTGACATTGTTTCTCATTTTCACTGGTCTCAAAAGGTAAGTGAAACACTTACTTATGAGCCTAATTTTCCCTGACCTCTTCCACTTTTTCTCTCAATGGTGGGAAAGTCACAATAACTTCCGCACGTATGTCAATCTAAAAATAGTGAAATTCTAAAATAACATCCACACATTTTAAAAACGACCTGTCAGCCGCATGGGGTTGCCCTTTCTGTTTCTTAGAAGAGCAAGATAAAATTAAGAAGGCAAGATCCAATTACTTTGGACAAGTTACTTTGTTCATTTCAATTTCCTATTTGCCTAAATTCCACCAGAAGTGGACCATTAGTTCCTGAGAATTACTACATTACCACATTTATAGTATTATGAATACACAACCTTTTGTGAACCTAAGTTTTTTTTTCCCTGATACAGGCTACATTTGCCAACTAATGGGCAAACATTCTTGTTCTGCTAGATACCATCAAGTCTAATATTTTAAAAAGTGGCATTTACTATAGGAATGATAATAATCCAAGAATCACTAATTTTTGTTTATTTTAGCTATCTTTGTGTGTGCACACTTTATGGTGATTTTTGGTTTTGGTTTTCATTGTTACTGAATTATTGTCATGTGCATCAAGATATATTGAAAACCTTTGTGTTCTATCCAGTCAACTCACACTGTATACGAGAAGAGCAGCAGCACAGTGGTGGAGTTGCTGCCTTACAGCGCTTGCAGTGCCAGAGTCCTGGGTTAGATCCTGACTACGGATGCTGTGTGTACGGAGTTTGTACATTCTCCCCGTAACTGCGTGGGTTTTCTCTGAGATCTTCGTTTCCTCCCACACTCCAAAGAGGTGCAGGTTTGTAGATTAATTGGCCTGGTATAAGTGTAAATTGTCCCTAGTGTGTGTAGGTTAGTGTTAATGTGCAGGGATCACTGGTCGGTGCGGACTCGGTGGGCCAAAGGGACTGTTTCCATGCAATATCTCTGATCAAAACTAAACTAAATCAAGTCATACACAAGTGAAACAGGAAGTGCAAAGAGAAAAATACTTTGTACATAGTTTAACAGCTTGATAGTGCTGCAGCTGCAGAGAAAGTGTAGATACAAAGTGCAAGGGCCGCAATAAGGTAGGTTGGGAATCTGAGGCTACATCTCTTTAGAGTCCCATTTAGTAGTATGATAATAGGGGGGAAGAATCTGTTCCTGAATCTGGTTATAAATGCTTTCAAGCTTTTGTATCTTCTGGCCGAGGGAGAGGGGAGAACAGGGAACAACCTGGCTATAAAAAGCCCTTGAGTATGTTGGCTGCTCTTCTGAGGCAACGTGCAGTGTAGATGTAGTCGATGGATGGGAGACTGATTTGTGTGATGGACTGGGCTACATCCACAACTCTCTGCAATTTATTGTGATCTTGAGCAAAGCTGTTGTCAAATCAAGTCGTGATGCATCTGAAAAGATGCTTTCTACAGTGCATATGTAGAAGTTTTATTCAATTCAATTCAATTGCCCTTTATTGTCATTCAAACAAGCAAGGTTGAACTAAATTTCGTTCCTGCAGTCATAACAGCAAAAAAAGACCAAAACACACAATTAACACAATTCCACATAAACATCCATCACAGTGAATCTCCAAACACCTCCTCACTGTGCTGTAAGGCAAAAGTATTATCTCTTCCCTGTCCTTTGTTCTTCTCCCGCAGTCAGGTGTCTGAAGAAGGGTTTCGGCCCGAAACGTTGTCTATTTCCATCGCTCCATAGATGCTGCTGCACCCGCTGAGTTTCTCCAGCGTTTCTGTGTACCAGCCAAACTGCAACGTTGAGGCGACCGGGGCTCCTGATGTTAAAGGCCCCGGCGGGCAATGGTAAGTCCCGTGACCGTTTAAGCCGCGCTGGGTGATGTAAGGCCCTGCTCCGGGCCGATTCAAATCCCTCGATTCGGACGGGAGAAGTTGCCGTTGCGGGAGCTCCGAAAATTGGTCTCCCACCAGGGACCTGCGAGCTCCCGACTCCACCGGCCACAGGGCCCGCGGCCGAAGCTCTGAAGCTCCGAAGTCGGGTCGCAGCCGCAACAGCTCCGAAGTCAGCCAGCTCTACGGCTGGAGCCCTCAGATCGAGCCCGGTTGGAGACCGCCAGCTCCACGATGTAAGGCCCAACGACAACGGAGACACAACATGGGAAAAGTCGCGTCCCCGTTCGGGGAAGAGATTAAAAAGTTTCCCCCACTTTCAAAAGAAAAGCCTGCACCTGCTGAGGATGCTTATCCTCAGCCAATTAAGTTACAGGCTATAACTCTATACAGAAATACACATATGAATGAAATTCCTGAACTTGCTCTATGACCTTCTGGCTGATCGCAACAGCATGTTAAAATTAAAGTTATTTGAATTCAAGCTGTATGTCAATGGATTAATCACTTGTTCGATTTTAACTGCAAGGTTTTCATTGGCCACATAATTTGAAATTTGCTCCTGTTTCCATACAAGGATATATAAATAAGCATCATGTATTGCGTTCATTTTATATTAGTTACATTTTTAATACTATTTTAGAACCACATACCTTTAACTCACATCCCCAAAACACGTGGGTTCGTAGGTCAATTGGCCTCTGTAAATTGGCTCTAGTGTGTAGGGAGTGGATGAAAAAGTGGGATAGAACAAGTGTGAATGGTGATCAATGGCGTGGACTAGGTATTTCCTTCTGTCAAAGATGCTGCTGCACCCGCTGAGTTTCTCCAGCATTTATGTGTACCTTCGATTTTCCAGCATCTGCAGTTCCTTCTTAAACACAATATCTGCTGCAAATTTTGTTGATATGAATGAAAAATGCAAATCAGTTTAATCTTTTCCCAAGCCTTGCCTTTCTTGGCTCTCGTGGTTTTGATGCCTTTGGAAGGTGCAGGGGATACACTCTGATTGTGCAGCAAGAAATGAACAAACTGACCACTGTATTTTTTCTCCTGTGGCATTAATAGTCATTTCACTATTTCTGAACTGCCTTCGAACAAACTTTATCCAAATCCTTTCAATAAATTGCATGAACATCTAGCATTTTAAATTACTGATTCTTCTTAGAAGCACAATAGAAAAGCTGCAGAATCAAACCTAATAATGAAATCTGAACAATGTACAACAGCAAGGTTCAGGTGTGCATTAATGACATGGAAACAATGTGATATTGGTACATTGATTGGAATATGATATCTTAATGTTTCAAGAAGTTTCTGAAAGATTTCTTCACCTTTCAATGTTGTTAACTCTTAAGTGGAATGAGTTGAGGGATTATTAATCCTGACATTCTTACAATTCATCACCTTTAGTTTAGTTTAGTTTACAGATACAACACGGAAACAGGCCCTTTGGCCCACCGAGTCCTCAACGACCAGCGATCCCTGCATATTAATACTACCCTACACACACGAGGGACAATTTACAATTATACCAAGCCAATTAACCTACAAACCTGTGCGTCTTTGGACTGTGGGAGGAATCCGAAGACCTTGGAGAAAACCCACATGGTCATGTGGAGAACGTACAAACTCCGCACAAAACAGCATCTCATAACAGATCGAACTCAGGTCTCCGGCACGGCAAGCACTGTAAGGCAGCAACTCTACCGCTGCGCCACCGTGCCACCGACCTACGTAAGAATGTATCTTGTCAAGTAAATTATGGTTTTGAAAAACTTGTGCTATAAGCTGTAAGTCATTAACTCCGCTTTGGTTAACTGATTTAGATTTAAATTGGTTCATGGAGGTGGATGAGAGCAGAAAAACATTCCATAATTTGTCACACAAAATGACCGCACTTCAGAGAGGAACAATATGCGATGGGATAGGATTTCTCGGTCAGATATAAACCAGAATTGGGCTGCATTGGAATGCTCTTAACTATGGGTGGGCTCATTCCACCAGAACTTATGAAGTCATTTATAATACTCTCTGTAATTTCCAGGTCTGAATAACATCTGTTATTGACAGATCATTGTTGTCTGGGGTAGAAGTCCCGCTCCACTGCACAAGTTGAAAGCCCACATCAGTGTAAAGAGTACTCATTCTGCTAGTCATATGTCATTGTAAAGGCATTTGTGAAGTAAAATATGATGGGAAGAAAAGCTGTATGTCCAATAATGTCTTGTTTCAGAAATGAAAATGTAGATATTTAGTGCTTCAAGTGAGTCCAAGCTAGGGCCCTAAATGGGAAAAAGCCAAAGTACATTTAGTGAATGGGAGGAAGTGACAATGGCTATCCATATGCCATGCAACATTAAATACACTCAAGAAATAAAGGCGCAAAACCTGTTTTGACCTCATTTCATTTAACCATCATACATCTTACAATGTCAATGTACCATGTCACAGAGAACTTGCTCCCTTTTACATGATCTTAAAATTAAAATGAATGGATGATGTTTCTGTTCGGGACTCTTCAGATTCAGATTCAGATTCAGATTCAACTTTAACTGCTTCTTGAGGACTATTTGACCAAGAAGTGGTTTAAATTATTCCGTGGTCAGGAGATTCCTTTGCCGCCGCCCAGCAAGGGACCAGAATATTATTTGAAAAGGGCAGTGGTGACAGAAATGTTCTCTCCTCGGGGCTTCCTGTTTCAATACTGACCTCTTTTCTTGTCATTAAAACAATTGGGAGATTTCTCAAGGGATTTGAAGGGGGTGGGAGTGTTCATAGAGTCCAACAATCAGTATACTGAGTCTAAATGTACAAATGTATCTTTGAAAACTGTAGGTGCCATTGTTTTTGTACCTTGCTAGATTCATGATTATGTAACTATGGGAGGCTTTCTGAGTAACAAAAGGGAAACCTCTAGTAATCTTGATGCTGTTTGGATCAATGGCTGTGATACTCAACAACAGAACAGGACCAAAACTAATTATATCTAAGTCCACATTTTTCTGAAGCAATCTTGTCACACTGTTGGGTAATATCAATGTTAACTTTGAACAGATTAAGTATGGAACCAGGGAAACAAAACAAACGCATACACAAATACTAAAGGATACAAAAGAACTGCAGATGCTGGAATTTTAAACAACCAACAAAGTGCAGGAAGACCTCAGCAAGTCAGGCATTAGCTATGGAGGGAACAGAAGGATGACATTTCGGGTCAAGACTCTTCTTAAGTCTGTAGAATGGTCCCAACCTGAAATGTCATCAGTCCATTCCCGCGAAGATAGACACAAAAAGCAGTCTGAAGAAGGGTCTCAATCCGAAATGTCACGCATTCCTTCTCTCCAGAGTTGCTGCCTGCCCCACTGAGTTACTCCAGCTTTTTGTGTCTATCTTCAGTTATACCAGCATCTGCAGTTTCCTCCTACACTGTCCATTCCCTCCACAGATGCTACCTGACACGCTGAGTTCCTCCTCCTATCTATGGTCTCAGTCTGGCAATGGAGGAGGACAAGAGCAGAAAGGTTGGTAAGGGAATGGGAGTTAAAATGGTTAGCAAATGACAAGCAATCGGGAGATCTAACAGGCCTTGGCAGAACGAGAGCAAGAGTGCGCCCAGTCTACACTCAGTACCTGACGATGTACAGGAGGCCAAAATGGGAGCACCCAATACAGTAGATAAGGTTGGAGGAGATGCACATGATCCTCTCTTACCTGGAAGCACTGCTAAGGTCCCTAGAAGGATGTGAGGGGGAGGTATAGGGTCAGTTGTTACATCTCCTGCAGTTACAGGGGAAAGTATCTGGGAATGAGGTGGTTTGGGTGGGAGAGGTTGTCCTGCCCCAACCCCTCTTGCAGCTTTATTCCCCATTATGTCTGGAAAAGTGTCTCGACCCAAAATGTCACATTCCATGTTCCATCCATGTTCTCCAGAAATGCTGCCTGACCCGTTGAGTTACTCCAGCACTTTATGTCTTTTTTTGTAATTCGGCACCTGTACTTCCTTGTGTCTTAATTAGATTGTTAGATGTGTTATTCCATAACATATTCTCCTTCAGTTTGCCAGCCAAGGCAAGATAGGTTCAGCCATTGACTCATCCCCATAATATGCATATGACCACGTGATATGTGGGATACTTTCAGTAAATGAGCATGAACGGTATTAGTTATCCCACCTCACATATTTCCATGGAGACGGAAACGGCAAACTGCTGGAGGAACTCAGCAGGTCAGACAGTATTCAGCATCTGAAGGAGGGTCCCGACCCGGAATGTCGACTGTCCATTTCCTTTAACAAATTCTGCCTGAGCAAAATGAGCCCTCCAGCAGTTTGTGTTTGCTTACATATTTCCATATGGTTTTCCGCTTAGCAAATTTGAAAATGTTTGCCTGAACCTGTGTGTCTGACTACCAAACCTCAGAATGTATCCATTGATATTCTGTTTGGATTCAAAATGCTGACATGCGTGGACTACTTGAGTAACCACAAAAATTATTAATTGAAAGATAATGAGTTTTGATTACTTTAAACTCAATAAATAAGATGCTGGTTTACACTGAAGATAGACACAAAATACTGGAGTAACTCAGCGGGACAGGCAGCATCTCTGGTTAGAAGTAATAGGTGATATTTTGGGTCAAGACCCTTCTTCAGTCTTCAGTTCATTCTTTCTATCCAGAGATGCAGCATCCCACTGAGCTACTCCAGCATTTTGTGTCTATATTCTGAACACATTGATGCCCTGCAGAGGGCTCCCTCACACCAGAGGCATATTCACATTGGATCTGCTCCCTGGCAATGGGATTCAAAGGCTATTTTTACTTTGAAAGTTTTCCTCTGATCTACGCTCTTTAAATCTAACATTATGCGAGACAATTAACTTCATCAGTCACAACTCAATTGATTTTTATAAAAATGTAAATTTATTGATGTTTGTGTAATTTTTCAGTATATTATGAATATATTAAGCTCAAAGTTATTTGGTAAGCTGAATATTCCCATTGTGGTTTGAACAAAGTCCATATAAAACATTTAGTTACTGGATGCTGATTAAATGCAGTGGTCTGTTTTGTGTTATTTGAGGTAATTTAATCTTTTCACATTGCTCCTGTGTGAAAATACTCTTTCCAACAGTCCTTTAAACAGCATTTATTATGACAACACTGTCAGCTAATCAGGACAAGGCTTACAGCAAACAATACTGCTAAAATTGTCAATTTTCTCAGAAAGCAATCTGTTTAAAACATGATCTAATGAATAAATCTGCAGACATTTTCTTCCATCTATGCAGACTATTTTGCCCTTAATGCAAAGAGTCAAGGATAGTTTAATGTAAATTAATGCTTTAATTGTTACAGCAATAATCAGTTACAGCAATACTATTTTCCTATTTCAGAATAGTACCAGCTGAGAATTTAGTGTCTAATCTAAACGGTAGCACCTCTGCCAATGCAACCTCAATAATGCATTAAAATCAAGAATCTGGGGTTCTAGAATGGAACTGAACCTTACATCTTCAAACTCAGGAGCAGAATGCTACTGACCAAAACAAACCTTGTGAACATTGACACAAGATTCTGGACTATTGCAATCAGATCTGATTCCCATGTGATTGAAATGAAACAGGCAGTGGGGAAATGCGCAAAACAATGTTTGAATTATATTCGAACTGTGAGGTTTTAAATAATAGGAAAGATTAAACAGCCTGGGCCTTGCTATTTCTTTAGCTCCAGGCATTTAAAGGCCTTTAAGCTTATGAAAGGGTTTGATTGGGTGAGTATAAACATTAATTTTCTGTTTGCAGAAGAGAGCAAATCAGGACGTGACAAATCCAATTAGGAATTGAATGAAAGAATGGATTTTCTGAAGGGTGAATGAAAGGGGTGCAGAGTGGTGGAACGGAAGAAGTGGTATTTAGGAAATGAAGGCACGATGAACTGACAGATTGAACTGAAAGATTGAACAGAGTAGAGGGAGTTGGGAGAAGCATAGGAATACAGCAACTATGGAGCAAAAGGCTGCTGAATGTTTAAGGAGAGCAGGAGGCCATGGAGATATTTGCGCATGATGTACATATTCAATTCATTCTGCTGGGGATTAGCAAAGGTGTGAACAGTGGCAAATAGGACTAAGCCTAGTAAAGAGATTGGCAACATTTTGGGCAAGGTATATTATATGGAATGTAGAGATCACATATTTGGCAAGGAGACATCGGACAAATTGTATATTTACAATAGAATATAATTTACATAGGTTTAAGGTGAAAGGGAAACATAGGTTTAAGGTGAGGGGGAAATATTTAATGTGAATTAAATCTTTATCACACAAAGGGTGGTGGGTGTATGGAATAAGTTGCCAGAGGAGGTAGTTGAGGCAGGGACTCAACTAACATTTAAGAAGCAGTTAGACAGGTACATGGATAGGACAGGTTTAGTGGGATATGCACCAAATGTTGGCAGGTGGGATTAGTGTAGCTGGGTCATATTGGCTAGTGTGGGCAAATTGGACTGAAGGGCCTGTTTCCACACTGTATCACTCTATCTCTCCAATTTGAAAGATAGACACAAAATGCTGGAGTAACTCACTGGGACAGATAGCATCTCTTTGATTCCATCAGTCAAAAGAGGTGCCAATCTATCCTTTTGCACTAGGAAGCACCCACATTCAATTCTGACCCATACTTAAGGGCCTGTCCCATGAGCATGCGACTACATGCGGCAAGCGCGACCTAACGTGGTCGCTTGAGCCGTACGGCCTCGCGGGGCCGATCCCACTTCAATCGCCGGAGCCGTATGGAGTTGTGCGGAGCTGGTCCCGACATCTCGCGGGGCTCCGAAAGACTGACTGTCCAAAAATTCCGCACGGCAACGGCCTGCCGGCCCGCAGCCACATTGAGGACATACGCAACGCCTCGACGGGCATACGCAGCGCCTCGACGCCGTACGCAGCGTCTCGACGCCGTACGCCTAGCGCGAACTTCCCGCAAACTTTGCTCGAACTTCACGTCAACTCGTAAGGGATCACTCAACCTCCGCGCGGCCCCCGCTTCCGGTTTGGTCGTGCTCGCCGCATGCAGTCGCATGCTGGTGGGACAGGCCCTGTACGGGGATCACTCGACCTCCGCGCGGCCCCCGCTTCCGGTTTGGTCGCGCTTGCCTCATGCAGTCGCATGCTGGTGGGACAGGCCCTGTACGGGGATCACTCGACCTCCGCGCGGCCCCCGCTTCCGGTTTGGTCGCGCTTGCCTCATGCAGTCGCATGCTCGTGGGACAGGCCCTTTAGTTCGCTGTTACCGGGTGCAGTATTGGTAGGTGGCTATGATTATCCTTAGCCATGGATATGCAAAATTCGGGGTTCCAAGTGCCAGCTGCTATTCTATGTCTACAGCTGGACACAATGCATGCTAACTGAAGACAAGGTTGCACTGAGTCATCATGCTTTCTTGCCTCCACAATCCCCATTGCCACCCATCCCTGGTAAGTCGAGTACTCTGTTAGTAACATTGTGACAACTGATACATGCACCTGAAAGAGCAGATAGGGCCACAGTTCAATGTTTCTCAGAAAGAAGATAAAGAAAGGCACATTGTAAAATCAGCAGAGGTTGGTCATGGAATATTTTAAGAGATATCATTTCTAACCATGTCTTTAAAAATAATATAAAATAAATCAAAGGCTTGATGCTACCATTAATAACATTAAAGCCAATATTGACATATGATCCACTATTCATCATACTTAATTTGGGATAATTGCTTGACTGTATAATTTCATGTGTAGATACAACGCCATATATATTATTCAGACCGTATATATTATTCAGTGGGGATATAGGATAATCAGTCATTACACAGCAATGTAGATCCAAGTCACTTCCAATTTTAAGTAAAATAAACTGCCATTTTCAATAATACCAATTTATTTACGATTTTTTCTAGTTAACCTGCAAGATGTAAGTGATTCCCTTCATTACAGATTGAGGAGCTGATACTGAAGCACCTCGCCAGACTAATAAGAGGTTAAAATTACAATATGAAAGATTTCTAAAGGTCATTTAAATACAAACCTGGGCATAATAATTGATAATGGAAAAACCTAATAGAAAGACATGACAATATATCAATATTAATTTTTTGCGCAATTTTATTGTTCATATGTATATCATTACTTTAACGGTCTATTGCACATCACTAAACCATTCACTTGATCAGACTATCAAGGGATATTTACCCATAATTTCTCATTTTAATGTTCACTGATAGGATTTTAAAATAGCAAGTAGATTTTTAGAAACTGAAATAGCTATTAGAAAGTGATGATCCATACTCTCAGATAATATCTGTCCCTTCTATGTGCTGAGTAATCACAATCTCCAGTCGGTTATTTAACCGGGAGATCCTTTAGGCCTGGGCAGGCCGAGGGCAAGTGTTCGGCAAAATGGTCGCTGAGTCTACACGATCTCACTGATGTATAGGAGACCACATCAGGAACACTGGATGCAGTAGATGAGATTAGAGGAGATGCATGTGAACCACTGTCTCACATGGAAGGACTCTTGGGGTCCCTGGGTGGATGTGAGGGAGGAGATATAGGAGCAGCTGTTACATCTGCTGGGGTCCCTGGATGGACATGAGGGAAGAAGTACAGGGACAAGTGTTACATTGGTTGCGTTTGCAGGGAAATGTATATGGAGAGGGGATGGTTGGGTAGAAAGACATGAGTGAACCAAGGAGTTGTGGAGGGAGTAGTCTCTGAGGAAGGTAGAAGGGGGTGGGGAAGTGAAGATGTGACTGGTAGTGGGATCACGTTGGAAGTGATGGAAATGTCGGAGGATGATGTGTTGGATGCGGAGGCCGGAGGGAAGAAAGGTGAGGATCAAGGGAACTCTATCCTTGTTCTGTCAGAGGGGATAGGGAATGTGAGCAGAACTATGGGAAACAAGAGATACGAGTGTGGGATCCAGGTATGACAACAGGGGGGAATCCATGTTTACTAAAAAACAAGGACATCTTGGACATCCAAGAATGAAAAGCCGAAATGGCGGAAACTGAAAAATTGAGAATAGGGGATAGCGTCTTGGCAAGAGATACAGTGGTAGGAAGTGTAGTCCAGATAACTGGGAGTCGGTAGGTTTGTGGAGTATGTCAGTCCATAGTTTGTCTCCTGTGATGGTGACAGAAAGATCAAGAAAGGGCAGAGAGCTGTTAGAGATCGTCCAAGTCGATATGAGGGCAGGGTGGAAGTTAGTGGTAAAGTTAAAGAAATCAACAAATTCTGCACAATATTCAGTTTTCAAATTTAAGGAAAGTGAAGAGGGCAAAAAGTTACTTGTAGTTATGCAAACTGACCACAGCTTTTAACTGAAAGACTATAAGATGCATTTGAACATCAATATTTGTACATAGTCATACTGTACATACTTACAGCTAGACTATGAGACATATTTAAGGCAGAATTAGATCACTTTTGTGAAAGATTGAGGAATTAAGGGTTATGGGGAACCAGAAGAGGAGTAAGCAGCTTGCATCAAGTGTGATCACATTGAATGGTCAAGCAGGCTTTAAGGGGCAGGGGTCATATTGATGCACCTATTTCCTTGTAATAAATAATTATTTTCGTACTGTTGGAATATCCTGCCTCCAAAATATATTATTTGTATTTTGGATGAACATTGTGCCATGGATTAAAGAGTTTACAAAAAGTGATTAGAACTGCAACATTTTACTTGGATTTATAAAACATCATGCGTGGCTTGCAATTGAGGAAAGCACTTGGGATGGGGAATGGGCTGGATTTTGTGGGAAGAGCGTGTGTATATGTCTGGAATGAGGAAGGGAGCAATTGTGATTAGGGGAAGGTTCAGTGAGAAACAGTGATGGAAGATGAACCAAAAATAATTGATGGCCAGCATATTTTCCTCAAAAGGTGAGGATTATACTCTTGGCAACTCTACCAATGGATTAACATAATAGTACTGTGGAAACAAGGCCGCACATGGTATAAACCAACGTAGTTCTCCTGGGCTGAAGTGGAGCTAAGAAGCGCCATCTCTTTGATTAATTTTAGGTTTAAGTTGGATCCTCATGGGAAGTACAAACTGTAGCTCCAGTGCAGGGTGAAACTGTTTAGAATCGATGTTACTGCCTCAGTTATGACACACGATTCCATGTACTCCAGCACACAAAAAGGACAAAAAGGTGAGATTTATATATCGAGTAAAATTTATGGGTTATAACCTTTACAAGATTGTGTATCAAATATTGCAGCTAATTTGCAATAGATACTTTCAATCAGATTCCCTTTTAAAAAAAAAACTAGACAGCCGGTGAACCCGTTGGGTCCCTGTCACACGGAAGTGCCCTTCCCCCAATGCAATAGTCCACCAAACTGCGCATGTGCGGCTGCCACATATCAAGTTGTACCGTTGACAGCAGAAATTAAGTTAAAGTTAATAAAGTGAAGAGAAGACCTGTTGAGGCGGTTGTAAAATGGAACAAAACTCATCCCTAGAGCCGTTGGGTCTCCGTTGTGAGGGCAGGCAAATACAGGTGAAAGGGGAAAAAATGGCAATCTGAAAATCACAATAGGCCCAAACTGCGCAGGCGTGGTTGACGTGTTCCCGTGTGATGCCAGAGATCCCCGTTGCGATGCGCACGCGAACCCTCCCCCAACTGCGCATGCGCAGACAGCAAGTGGGGGAGCTGTTTTGTTAATCAAAGTTTTAAATATCAATAACTTGTAAAATATAACATCAATCTGAACGAAACTTGTCTAATGCACACCCCAGGACAACGGTGAGTAATGTGGGCCTAAAATTGTCGCGCTATCGTGTACTATTTTGGTGGAGTTTTGGGAACACGCACAGGTCCAAATAAACAAGATGAGAGTTTTTGTAATATATATAAGACCAAATGGGAACCGTTGGGTTCCGTTCCCCCAACAAAATATTCCACCACTCACCCATAGCCCCCAACTGCGCAGGCACGGCTGACAGGTTCCCGTTGTGATGCAAGAGATCCCAGTTGTGAGGCGAGTCACGGCAACCCTCCCCAACTGTGCCTCGCCATCCCTCTTCCTACCCCTAACCTCTTCCATTCTCCCTCATCCTCAGCACTCCCTCCCCCTCCTCTTCACTTTCCCTCTTCTTTCCCCTCTCCTCCTCCCCTCCCCTCCCCCACTCCCTCCCTTACCTCTCCCTCCCTTTCCTGTCCACTACCCTAACTCCCTCCCTCCATAACCCCTCTCCCCTCCCTACACCCCCTCTTCTCCCTCTATCCTCCTCCTCACCACCCCCCTATCCCACCCCCAGTCTTCATCCTGACCTCCCCCACTGCCCTCCTCTCCCTCTATCCCCCACTCTCTACCTCCCCCACCCCTCCCTCTATACCCCCTCCTCCCCCACTCTCCCTCCTGATCTCCCCCACTTTCCCCTCCCTCCCTACCCCTCTCCTCTATCCCCCCTGCTCCCCCACTCTTCACCTCCCCACTATCCCATCCCCCACAATGAATATGTTTTTTTTAATGAAACCTCCCCCTATCCCAACCCCCCTCCCTCTATCCCCCGGCTCCCCCACTCCTCACCTCTCCCCTATCCCACCACCCACAATGAAAATTGATTTAAAAAAAAAATGAAAACTAAACTAGAACTCTGATTTTGTTATCTTCCGGTTTGGTGGTCTTTCTATTTGCGCAAAAATGGTTCACAATAGCGCTACGATTTTTCGCCAGTTCACTCACCATTCTTTTGTGCTGTGAGTGCGCCAAGTTTCGTTCTGATCGGTTAAACGTCGTAAGAGTTAGCGAGGGTTAAAAATCATAAAATCCGTGCGTGCGCAGATCGATCTCTTCTCCTGCCAGTCGGCTACGTGCAGATTAGTCTCTTCCCCTGTCACTCCCCGGATGGTCCGCCCCTTCCTGCGCCATCGCGTCTTTACTGGAGCTGAGAGTAGCCAGTGGAGGTGTCTAACCAGACTTTCGGTGGGACCCGAAGCAGCCCAGCTCCAAGCAGCAGCCCCGCCCCAAGCAGCAGCCCAGCCCCAAGCAGCAGCCCCGCCCCAAGCAGCGCAGCGCAGCGCAGCGCAGCGCAGCCCAGCCCAACCCAGCCCCGCCTCAAGCAGCAGCCCCGACCCAAGCAGCCCAGCCCAACCCAGCCCCGCCCCAAGAAGCCCAGCCCCAAGCAGCCCTGCCCCAAGCTGCAGCTCCACCCCGAGCAGCATTCCAGCCCCAAGCAGCAGCCTAGCGTCGGAGACCCGACCCAGCCCAGCCCGGAGTCGGAGATATCGCCAAATGGAAAGCGGAGACACTTATCCCGGCGGAGAACGACCAGCGACCAGCGCCCGCTCTGAGTCCCCATCGCACCGCCAATTCCAGCCACTACCCCTTTGGTTCCCCTCGCTGGCTCTTTCCCCCCTCCCCCATGATGCCCCCCTCTCCCCCATGTCTATTCCCTGTCTTTTCTGGAAGCTCACTTCCACCCTGCCCACACACCCCTCTCCCCCCACAACTCCACCCCGCCCACACACCCCTCCCCCCACATATCCCCCTGCCCACACCCCCCCTGCCCACACACACCCACCCCCCCCCACACACACCCTCTCCCCACAACCCCCCCTCCACAACCCTCCCTCCCCCCACACACCCACACACCCTGTTGCCCACAAACCCCTGCCCACACACACCCCCGCCCACAACCCCCCTCCCCCACATTCACTCCACAATACCCCCTCCCCCACATATCCCTACCCCCATAATCCCCCCTCCCCCACAACCCACCTCCCTCCCCACAACCTCCCCCCCACTCCAACCCCCCCACCCCCCCCCCACATTGCGTTGGGGGAACGGGTGAGTAGTGGAATATTGCGTTGGGGAATGGGTTGCATTGGGGGACCAGGCCTCCCATGTAACTGGGACCTAACGGGTCCCACTTAGTCTAGTTTGTCTTGAATTTCTAAAGTTAGAAATTATGAATAACTGAACGAAACTTGACACAGACCACCACAGGACAATGGTGAGTAAGGTGGTGCAAACATTTTAGCGCTATCGTGTGCCGTTTTGGTGTAATGGATGGAAGGAAGGGAGGGAGGGAGGAAGGAAGGAACCCACCCATAGCCCCCAAGGGAGGTCTGGTCCCCCAATGCAACCCACTCCCCAACATAAGATTCCACCACTCCCTTGCCTCCCCCAGCACTGGACTTAAAAAAAATAAATCCAATTGTACTTCCCCTGCCTCCCCCAGCACTACCCCTTGCCCCTCCCACTCCCCCTCCTGTGCTGCCAGGACCACGACTAAGTGTTCTATTATGGCAACATTGTTGCAAATGTCGGGGGACTATGAGATCCCATTGTGTCGTCATAACTGCAACTGCCAGAGCAGAGTCACAGTTATTCTTCACAACGTTGGCTTTATAAAACTTGTAAATATTAATAACGTGAAATATAACATCAAATCTGAAGGAAACTTGACAAGATCGACGACGGGAAAGAGCTGAGCAAGATTCTGCAAAAATGGTAGCACTACCGTGTCCCTGTCACACGGGAGGCCTGGTCCCCCAACGCAACCCGTTCCCCAATGCAATATTCCACCGCTTCCCCGTTCCGCCATATTCCAGCGCTCACCCATAGCCCCCAACTGTATCCCCAGCACTGCCTCCCCCTCCTCTTGCTTTGAGGACTTAAAAAAATAATGCAATTGGCCCCTCCCTCCCTGTTGAGCTAAAAACTTGCTGAAAGGACTGAGTGGTGCTCGATTGCAACTTCTTGCAAGCTGGGCCAGCAAGTCAGCTGCTAAATTCTTCTTAAACTTGAATTTTTAAACATAAAAATTGTGAATAACGTGAAATACTAGATCAATCTGAACAAAACTTATTAGGAACGACCACGGGACAAAGGTGCGTAAGGTGGTGCAAAAATGTTAGCGCTACCATGTACCGTTTTGGTGTAGATACCATCTAAATCACACACACAGAAACAAGACAAGACTTTTAATAGCATATAAATAGAAAATATAGATAGATAGAAGAGATAGGTGGATAGATAGATAATAAGATCCTCTCTCATCTAATTTCCAGTGCATACAAGCCCAGTCGTTCCATTCTTTCATCGTATGACAGTCCCACCATCCCAGGAATTATCCTCGCGAATCTCCATCAATAACCATTTGGCCCATCAAGTCTACGCCATTCGATCATGGTTGATCTATCTCCCCCTCCAAACCCCATTCTCATGCCTTCTCCCCATAACCCCTGACACCCGTACTAATCAAGAATGAGAGGAGTTAGGAATTATTAGGAGTTAAATAGTTAGCAACCAGGAGATCCATCAGGTCTAGATCTGCAGAGTGTCAGTATTTAGCGAAATGATGGCTTAGTCTTGCTGATGCAAAGGCCATATACGGAGCATAGACGAGGCTTGAAGAGGTGCAACATGAACCCGTTTCACCTGGAAGGCTGCTGAGGTACCTGAATGTAACATGCTCCGCCCTCCACGAATGCTGCCTAACCCGCTGAGTATTCCCAGCAGCTTTGAACCTTGTCGTGGCTTTTCCGCATTGAAAATGTACTTTAAAACAAAAACGGCAGCTTGTTGCAGGAGATTTTGACCAGATACACTCACATTCAACGCCTACCCCCCTCCTCTCCCCTTTGAAGCTCGAGTTGTGATACCAGTTGGTTTCGGGACTTGGGACTGGGACAGGCGGGGACGTGAGCTGCCGCTGCTGCGCTGCCGCGGTCACCAGGCGGGGGCGCGCTGGGCGCTCGTCCTTGCTTAGTCACATTGAGTCGGGTGGCCGCGGAGTACAGAGCTGGGGCAAGCGGGACAAGGATTGCACCTCACCTCATCTCATCTCATCTCATCACATCGCCAGCTCCGCACCGCAGAGGGAAGGAGAAGCGGGGGTTGCAAGGGGGAAGGCGTGAGAATGGGGCACTCCCGGGCACTGGCGCGGGTGGTGAACCTGTGCCTTTCGGTGAAACTTCTCATCTTGCTGAGCGAAGCGAGCCCTGCTGAAGGCAGCCTCAACATGTGGATAGATGCTCAACAAGCCAGAGTCCTCATAGGTGAGTGAGCACCACATTGACCAGTGCAGGCTCCCCCCCTCACCTCCCCACCCCACCCCTCTGTGGAAGTGGCATGGCAGCGTTTTTAAGGTTATTAGAAGAATGTATATTGGAAGCATTTTCATCATACATTCCGTCAAGGACAGTCCCGGGAAGCAGGTTAGCCTGAGTTTAAGAATGGAACCACTTAACTCCACTGAAATGCCCAGGGAACAAATCCTAAATGAATGGATAGTGGTTCACGTGTCAAACCCTCTCCGGCGCTTATCCAAGCGCAATCTTCCACTGACTATTGGTAAATATCTTCTCGTCCACTATTCGTGTGCAGCACGTTGTTCGCAACATCTATCCCCGTTTCTTAATCAAATCCACCGACTCCCACTTGAGATTATTTGAATATTACAGCAACAGACTAAAGGTTAAAATAAATGCATGTGGGGCATCTGGGACTAAGCAACTTTGATGAAATGTTCTGCGAGAGATTTATGCATCCGATTGTTTAATAGAAGTGAAGGGGGTCATGGCCTAATAACGTCAGATCAAACACATTTTCTGTGGCAGTAAAGAATTCGAGAATTTGCTGTTCAATTATCGAAACAACGACCACGTTGACATTTGTGAGACTATATTGAACTGACGTGTACGTTTCACGATCTGGTGTTTCATATGACTTGATGGGGGGAGAACTCCTCAAACTGAAGCCACAGGGCCTTTATCATCTTGAACTGACCACCTTACAGGTTTTGAAGAGGATATTCTTATCGTCTCCGACGGTAAAATGGCTCCGTTCACTCACGATTTCAGGAAAGCACAGCAGAGAATGCCAGCTATTCCAGTCAATATCCAGGCCATCAATTTCACCTGGCAAGCTACGGGACAGGTAAGGATCCGAGCCAACGTGATTTCATAACAGATGTTCAATTAAATGCTTCATTATGCCTGAAAGCTTTGCCTGCAAACTTTTGCATTTTCAATGATAGGAAATTTATGTTTTAATTTAAGCTGTCAGTTGCTGTGAAAATAATTAGATTTTGTTATGCACCAAATGTCAAAGCATTCTTTTTTTGAAATGGACCGAATGCATAATTAATGTTGAATTGTACAACGACAGAGTCTTGAAACCCCAGTAAAGTTTCCCCTTCTGTTTTACATGACCTTTATGGGAGGTTTATTCTCAGTGTTGACTCTAATTTTTCTCTTGCATTTTTGGTGGTGCAGTTATTTACAGATTTCATCATATTGTTATAGATAATTACAATCCTTCAAAAATAAAATTCCTAACAATTTGATGCTTCAAATAAAGAGTTTATTTCAAAGTATGAGCATCACCTGTGAAATGATTTATCTTCATGCAATGAAAAATGGCAAGATCGCTTAATGTTGTTACTTACATAAATCAGTATATGATTTTTTAAAAACGTATTCATATTGCCTTGTGTTTTATACTTGGTGGTAATTTAGCCTGTCATTTAACTTTATCATTTTCACTTCCCCATCCCAATACTACTTGACTCTTTCAGCTATGGTTTCAACATACATAAGAAATCTCTTGTTTGTGGCATACATCCAGTGGAGCTTGAAGGTGGATGTGAATTTTGCCTGTAGCTTGTAAGCTTTGTTTTGCAGAAAGTGGCTCTTGTTGAAAATGAGCTGCTTTGAAGTCTTAATATTTTTATCATGTTGCAATGTGGTATTTTGCATCCCAGTGTTGTGCATGCCAACCAAGATTAAAGCATTGGGACCAGGAGATGCCACTTTATTTTGTACAATATGCACGTGGCAACCATCTGTTCCATCTATTAACAGAAAATAAGTGATAAACTTCTCAGACTTCTGCCAAACTTGAGTTTATTGCCTACAGAAGAAGGTTTGATAGTTATCTTGTGGTCTACATCTGGTTTAACTGCGATTGTACATCATTCCAACACAAACCTGGTGTTTATGTGTCAAACATTGTAGCTGCATTGTAGGGTATCAAAACAGGAAAACAAGCACTCTAAAAGGAAAATAAAATAGCAAAGAATGAAAATTCCAATTAAGCATGCTACTGTTTATATGGCAGTCAAGCCTTTATGACTGTCTTCAGTTTAAGGGTGATCAAAGAATGGCATTGTGGGTTTTAGTATTGAACTCAAAATAATACACAATTACTTATCACCTACTTAACACTTGGTAAAATCTCGGTAATTGCAAAGAAATCATTATTTCTTCAGTGTAGAGAGCATCATGCCATAAAAACAGGGAAAGTGGTGATCTTTGGCATTAGTCAAAATAGTCCTGTTGGAAATAAGAGGATTGGCGACAGTCAGATCACTGCACTTACACCCATATGCATGTTTAAAGGGCATCATGTATTTTTAGGATTCATGTGGTCGTACATTCCTTGGTGGTGTTGCTTTTTGTCATTACTCACAAGTATCCATTACCATCTGTTTTAAAAACTCTATAGTTTTGTCTGCCACCTGCTTTCCCAATGGATTAAGGATGTTTGCAAAATATTAACATAGTTGTAATATGAAGAAAATGGGTCGGGAAATTAACAAAACAGTCAAATGACCCCCAAAACTAAAGAAGTCATTCAACATCTTCTGATTCAGACAATAATTGGTGAACTTTTTAAAGTTTGATTTTGCAACTACTGGGTGTGAAATGAATAGCGTTAAACAGCCAGTCTTGAAATAATTACTGTATTCCATATAATGTCTACTGTAGCAGAAGTTACAGAAAGTACTGCTTTCAGATTTTTTTTTTTTAACTAAAAACCACCTATCAAGAGAAATGTTGTTTCTTTAACTTTCACACATTCCTTTCAGGTGTCCAGTGTCGTAACCTAAGTAGTTGCATCCAATGGCTACTTTTCTGTTTCTGCCTGGATTTTAAGAGTTCTTGGCTTTGTTCAAGAAATGGTGTATGGTGCAAGTATTCAGTTATTAATTCCAACAGCAAAAAGAAGTAACCTATAACCTTCACCTTTTTGATTAGGTTAGTACATTAGTGAAGGATGGTGGTCCTGGTTTCGAGGTGGGTTATTGTCATCTGTGAACATCGCATTCATCCACTCCCACGTTACACACTGACATTGGTGACTTTTATTATTGTAATACAATGCAGGTAATGTCTGTTACATTCTGCTGCAAATGTAAACTTTAAATATCTGAAGACTTGTGCCGAAAGTATCGTTTCACTTCCAGCCAAAAAATATAGTGATGGATCATTGTTCCATATGATTATAATCAGAGAGGGAAAAAAAAAGCTACTTGGCTTATTAACAGAATTTCATCCTGAACTTCAAAGCTATCTTTTGGGGCAGAAGATCAGAGACTTTCAGATATGAAAAATGGCCTATTTCAGCTTTACAAAGTGCATGATTTTTTAAAGAAGTGTATGAAGTTATTTTCCAGAAGATATTCTCATTAATAAGGGTTCAAATGGTCTGCTTTGCGATCTAAATGACTAATGCATGGCGATTATTCCTTGATGTTTTCTACATGGGGAAGATTATAGTTCTTTTTCTTTTCATTTGAACCATTGAGTCAGTGCCAGCTCTCAGAATGGTCATCAATACAATGTTCTCATGTATTTCCCTGACACCTCTATCTCATACTTCCATCTGGCGCAACTCCCCGTGATTTTCCCACCACCCACCTATGCTGGGAGCAAATGATAGTTGCAATTTGTAATTATTCTACAAACATGCACATCTCTGTGGAGGGAGGGGTGGGAGGGTGGGGTTTGCAAAGAGAACGTGCTAACTCCACAGAAAGCATCGGAGGTCTGTGTTGAACTAGGGTTGCTGGATCTGTGAAGCAGTAGCAGATAGCATACTTTTGGGTGGAAGGTTTGATACGTTTCATAGATCTCATAATTTCACCTGCATAATTGTATAAATCTACTTATGAACAAAGTAATGGTATTTGTAATTTGATAAATCCTGCAGTGATGCTGCTACTAATCATTCATTGCTCCTCTTGTCCATGAGGCTTAGTTTAGTTTAGAGATACTGCGCGGAGCCAGGCACTTCAGCTCACTGAGTCCACACCGACCAGCGATCCCCGCATATTAACACTATCCTACACGCACTAGGGATAAATTGCATTTGTACCAAGCCAATTAACCTACAAATCTGTACGTCTTTGGAGTGTGGGAGGAAATGGAAGATCATGAAGAGTTCAAAAGATGTTTAGAGTGAAGAAGGGAATCAAGGACAGTAAGGACTGGGCATTGAGGTAGATGAGGAACAGGATCTTCCATGGTCTAGATTGGGGAAGCAGAGACTAAGGGCCACATGGCTTACTTGTACATGTACCTATATTTGCTATGATATCAACGACCAACACTGTTAAAAAGAAAAACACAGCAAGATATCCAATAAATATTAATTTTATGTTACGTTTTCACACCCAAGTCCACTATAACTTTGCTTTGAGCCATTTGTCCCATTTCCCTGTTTTTGAAGATGGTCCGATTCTTCAAATATTTTAGCATGTCGTGTGAATTGGCTTTTTTGTGGTCCTTGTCATTGTTTCCAATCCTGGATCTATTTTGGACAATTACATCACTTGACCACATTGTCCAGCCACCCTTCAACTTCTAACACCACTTGCTGAAGCAACTATATTTTCAGTCTCTTATTTGTGATTGCTCACTTTAATAAAGGTGCATTTTTCTCCATTTCTAATGTTTTTATAATTACTAATGGAGATTAATCCAAACAGGTGTATGTGGCATTGGGAGGGAGGAGGGAGGAGGGGGGGGGGGGGGGGGGGGGGGGGGGGGGGGGGGGGGGGGAAGTAGCGGGAGCTCACACACATTTTCTTTAATTCTGTTGTCATGTGTCTTCCCGGTGTGGGAGATTGATCTAAATTCATGTAATTCCTGGAGAGTTGGCTTTCCTAATCACTTAGATAGACACAAAAAGCTGGAGTAACTCAGCAGGACAGGCAGCATCTGGAGAGAAGGAATGGGTGACGTTTCGGATCAAGACCCTTCTTCAGAACCTCATACATTAAAATTGTAGGTTATTTATCTATATTTTTTCTTCAACCTTTTAAGTTGTGATGTTAATTTGTTTTATGTTAGTTTGCCTGTCTTTCACTGCAATCTCTTTCTCTGTTCCTTCTGACCCACAATATCTGTCTCTACACCGCTCTATAACCCTATCCATCCATCCCTCTGTCTCTCGACCTGCCATTCTGATCTTGGGATTACCATCTTGGTTTGTTAAACGCCCAAAGATCCTGAGTTTAGATCCTACCACACCAAACTGTGAAATTGATAGATCCAGTAATTTGTTGGCTGGGATCAGAGGAAATGAACATCAGAGGCTGCTGGTTTGTCTGAAAAACACAGTTGGTTCACAGATGTTTAGTCTACACTTGACTTCAATCTGACACTGGAGTGCCGGACAGCAATCCAGTGTAGATTTAGGGAAAGGGCAGTAGGTGACTGTCCAGTTTTGTGTCCATCCCCAACAAATTAAACAAATGTTTTGTGTCATCGTGTTAGAGACATTTCTATCATCAACCTTGGATCGTTTCTCTGCACATGCTCCCACAACCTCTCCAATATTCCTTTGCTCCTTCACCTATTCTGTCTGCTTCATTTTAATGAGTCTATCTTTGCTTTGCTGACGCCACATCCATTGGGTGCTTTCTCTGTGCGTTGAATCATTTTCTGATGTAATACAGCAATGATGGAGCTAGATACCGGAGTTCCATTGATCAATAGATACATAGACAATAGGCGTAGGGGTAGGCCATTTGGCCCTTCAAGACAGGATAGCCATTCAATATGATCATCATCCACAATCCGTACCCCGTTCCTGCCTTCTCCCCATACCCCTTGATTCTGCTAGTCCTAAGAGTTCTGTCTAACTCTCTTTTGAATGCATCCAGTGAATCGGCCTCCACTGCCACAAATTCACAACTCTGTGTGAAAAAGTTTTTCCTCATCTCAGTTCTAAATGGCCTACCCCTCATTCTTAAACTGTGGCCCCTGGTTCTGGTCTCCCACAACATCAGGAACATGTTTCCTGCATCTAGCGTGTCCAATCCCTTAATAATTTTATGTTTCTATAAGATATCCTCTCATCCTTCTAAATTCCAGTGAATACAAGCCCAGTCGCTCCATTCTTTGATCATATGACAGTCCCGCCACCCCGGGAATTAACCTTGTGAACCTATGCTACACTCCCTCAATAGCAACAATGGCCTTCCTCAAATTAGGAGACCAAAACTGCACACATGACTTAAAACTACCTTCCCTCAGTGGAAAAGTTGAGGGTAAGAATGGAGTTGTTTTTCAAGAAAGAAGCGCTTCCAAGACCTGCGTCCACCCAGAATTAGACATTCCCATTTTGGGGAAGTGAAAGGTGATTAAACTCTTTGTCCAAATCTTGTTTGATTTTTCCATGCAAATTAAAGTGCATTCTCTCAGATGGCCAGTGTGCGGCAGCACAGAACAATTCAGGGTGTTTTTTTTGTTGCCTTAAATATGATCTACAATTACTATTAATAGACTTTAATTGAAAATCAAGTTCCTCAAAAAACTGGTGATGGCAGATATCTGGTAACATCTTTTTACTTTCCTTAAAAAGGACTATCTAGTTTTATAAGTTTAGAATGCATATTGCAATTAATTGTCGAAGTTGCATTAGCATTAATATAAACATTGTGGAAGGTAATAAACTGTGAACAATAACTCTCGTCAACGGTTTAAAATTAAACCGTCTAGTTAATTTTATAATATTGTATAAACCAACTTTTAATTAGATTTATTTTCACTCTTTTCAGAGTATTATTATTTTGGTTAAACATTTAAGAATTCATTGTCTTGGGATGGATGATCCTCAAACCTAAAGCAGTTTGGTCTGCAGACATATCGTCTGGTGGAGATGGGTGTATGAGGGATGGTGGATGGACAATGTGCTGCTTCCACCATTTCTACAGGGCCTCTCTGTGTGCTTCCAACAAAGAACCAAGCTTCTCATTGTCTCCCTGGATGTTGTTCCATCATTCTGATCAGCCCTAGTTTTGGAAGTCCATGAGCCTCTGCGTATGTTGCATTCTTTTCCAAGGAGGTTTGAAGAATAGCCCTGGTGTATTTTTGTTACCCACTTGTCATCTCGTTCCATAATGGAACTTCGAACGAAGTTTTGGGAGTGTGGCCAGCGCCTGGGTTGGCCTTGAAGAGAACGCTGGGGTTCTACTTATCCTATCGGTGGATTTGAAGGGTTCTGTGGAGACAGTGTTGATGGTACCTGTCCAGTGCTTTGACGTGCTTGCTTTAGATACAGTACCAAATACCACAGTTATATGTGAACATAGACAGTGAATTGTGGTTATAGTAAGGCACAAAATGCTGGAGTAACTCAGCGGGTCAGGCAGCATCTCTGGAGAAAAGAAATGGGTGATGTTTCATTCTGGAGAAAATGGATAGTGACGTTACTGGAGAAAAGGAGTAACAGCATTTTGCGTTTTGTTTGTGCAGCTTACAACCCAGCGGTATCTGTAGTGCTGGTTTGTAAGCTGCCCAAGCAAAATAAGAGGTGCTGTTACTCCTTTTCTCCAGTGACATCACCTACTAATTTTCTCCAGATGAAACGTCACTTATTTATTTCCTCCAGAGATGCTGCCTGTCCCGCCGAGTTACTCCAGCATGTTGTGCCTAACTTTGGAGTAAACCAGCATCAGCTGTTCCTTTCTACACATGATGGTTTTAGCGTATGCACGTAATAGTCTGGCAAGAGTTGCGCGATAGCAATCAGAGGTGAGACGCAACTGATTTTTCGTTTTTTAGCAGTAATATTAATAATGCTGAGATAAACATAGGTGGCACCCCGGTTGGTATTTCATGCTCAGCCAGTACGCTGTCAAGCACGACAGTCTCATGATTGGTTCTCTGCGATCCAAACTTACATATTATCACAAAACTAGATGAAGAAATAGGTGGCATTCGCAACCTAAAATTTCACACGTATCATTACATATTTTAAACTCAATTCTGATCCTTTTACAGATTTGAAGATTGCAGGCAAACTTTCCAGCAAATTGTTTTGAAGAAATTATTTTGAGGAAGTTTAAGTAAAATTAAATGTTGGAAGATTAATGCAATTTTTATAACTGCCCCTTACAGGCTGTGTATTTTTATGAATTTCAATCTCTTCGGTCACTGGATAAAGATGTGATGGGAGACCCAACTGTGAACATTCCAATGCGGGCAACCATCTCACACAAGGCCACAGGTCAGTAAACCTTGTGTCCCTCACTTCCTTTCCACGTTGAATGGATTACTTTTAAATGTCTGAACTTTTGAACTGCCACCTGCCCACTTGCACAATGAAGAACCTTTGTGGGAGGCAGCTCTTATTGTGCTTTAGGTGTACAAATGTAATCAGTTGTGAACACAATTAACAGTGAAACAAGTGCAGACCGTGCCAGGGTTACAAATGCCTCTCTTACAGATATTCTTGTATACAGACTCTCATAATAGCATTAAATTGAAAAGTCTGATGTACATACATGGATCGGACAGGTTAGGAGGGATATGGACCAAACGCGGGCAGTTGGGACTAGTGTAGCTGTGACATGTTAGCTGGTGTGGGCAAGTTGTCCAAAGGGCCTGTTTCCACACCGTATCACTATGCCTCTATGACTCTGTCTTTCTACGATTGGTAGATCTAGTTTCCTCTCTTCACTTTTAGTAATTGTCCTTTCTTATTAGTATTCTGGGCTTTTGATACCACTCATTTCAATACTGTTGTGATAAGGTGCCATATCGTGTTTTTGTGTGTGAACTTTCTGACTAAATGGACAAAATCGACTTGAACATCTGTAAAAATAGTAACATGTAACATGTTTATTATCCAGGTTTGGTCTGTAACCATTCCCTGCTAAATTTAAAAGATCAGATACCATGAGATTCTTGTTCTTGCAAAGGTTTAAGTGGAGGATGTTAAAGACACTGACTGCTTGATCCCCTAGTTTGCAATGAATTTGATTTGCTTAGCAGCTGAGCACCTATCTTGGCCCCAGCTGATGAGAGGGTATAAATGCGCCATTGCTTCTAGCCCTGGATTCCATATAACGATCCCACTGCAAATCCAACCTGGGCTCTGATTCACACACGTGGACATGCAAAGTCCTGCAGGATGTGTTATTTGGCATTGCAAGATATGGGGGGGGGGGGGGAAGTTTTGAGTTTGTTTGTTGCTACAAACAAAACAATTAAATCTTGGCATTTTATTAAATGTTTACTGCATTTTGTTTCAGTTCCAGTTTTAAAAATGTGTGTTACAATGAGATGACATTTGTTTAAATTTAGTAGTACTAAATTAATTTATTCAAATGCATTTACTATGCTTATGAAATTAAGCCCCGAGCAATTGAAATAGAGTTCAAAGCAACCAGTAATGAAGTGATACTTCCTCATTTTTATACTGGTAAACTCACATGTATAATAAGATTGGTTTACTGGCGTGACGTGTATTTGTATAATTGTGTAGGTTTGTGCCACTGTATATCAATACTTCAACAGTGCAGTTTCCTGGTAAGCATGCAAGGATAGACAATGAAAGCCAGTCCGCCAATTGGACCTGCTCTACAGTTCAATGTGATCCAAATGTTGTGCCATGTTCCAGTTTCCACCCCATATTCCGTGATTCATCCAGTCCTAAGCACAGCATCTCATTCTTTCTTAAATGATGTGACTACTGAATTTCAATTTGATTTTTTATTTCTGAAATATCAAGGAGTAGTTAAATAATATCCAGAGTTAAACACAAATCAGGTTGGGTATAATGCAATGCAGAAATAGATATTAGCTTTACAGGATTGTTTGCTAATAAAGTCGGGCTTACTTCTGAATAGTTGCCGTGGATATAGCTGTTAAGAGGAATTAATATCCAAGAAGAATATTATACGTTTAAAATATTGTACCTTTTGTAAGACTGAATGCTGTATATCGGCTGAATTCATTTCAAATTTTGTTTTGCTAATGCCATGGAGTCTCTTTAGCAAGGTAGCTGAAGTGATAATGCAAATTAACATCAGCTGCCAAAGCAATGTGTGATCATGGACAGAACAGCCTGATTTCCCTTCTGTTGTGAGGGCATGCTTACCGAGTCCGCGCCGACCACTGATCCCCGCACACTAACACTATCCTACACACGTTAGGGATCATTTTATTTACACTTATACCAAGCCAATAAACTACAAACCCACACTCCAAAGACGTACAGGGTTGTAGGTTTAAGAAAGAACTGCAGATGCTGGAAAAATCAAAGGCAGACAAAAGACCTGGAGAAACTCAGTGGGTGAGGCTGAAGAAGGGTCTCAACCCGAAGCTTCACCTATTCCTTCGCTCCATAGATGCTACCTCACCCGCTGAGTATCTCCAGCACTTTTGTCTACCTTTGATTTTTCCAGCATCTGCAGTTCTTTCTTAAACCTACAAACCTGTACGTCGTTGGAGTGTGGGAGGAAACCAAAGATCTCAGAGAAAACCCACACGGTCACGGGGAGAATGGATAAACTCTGCACAGACAGCACCCGTAGTCAGGATCGAACCCGGGTCTCTGGCGCTGTGAGGCAGCAACTCTGCCGCTGCACCACCGTGTCGCCCTATTCTGGTTATTTTTCAGTAGAATAGCCTGTCCTCCCTCTGCGATCAAGGATAACTTGTTTCCATTGTGATTTTATGGGTTCTGAGGCAACTGATCTAGGTCAAAGTGCTAAACACAGACATTGCCACAGAATGGGTGGGCGGTTTATAAGCTGGTGGGCTCCTTCAGCTGCTTATGGAGGGCTTCGATATGCTCCTGATGCATAGATCAAGGATCTCAAAACCATCCCAAATGCTCCTTCTCCACTTTGTGTGGTTAAGGAATTTCTAAGAGTCGGTAGGAATGTTGCATTTCCTTAATGAATTCATTGCTAGTTTTCTGGCCATGATTTCTTAAGCGGGGCAAGCAAATAACTGTGAAATTCATGAATGGAGATCTAAAGTGTATTGAAAGGCAATTCTGCATATTTTATTTTCTTGAGGAGCAGCTTGTTTTTGCAGAGGAACAGCTTGGTTTATTTTTACTGAGGTCTGGATGGTTACTTACTAAAAATGCAACAGTTTCTCTCACTCTTTTGAAGGCACCTTGTGTCAACCAGGTGGCGGAGGGACCCTCCTCCAGCCCTCACCACCATTGTCTGACAACCAGTCTTTTTACCCTAATCTACATCCCAGAACCAAAATGTTTATTCTCATGGGGTGATGGTAGTTGAGATGGAAATCGATTATAAGATCATCTCAGTGTTTACTGACCTTTGACAAGATATAGCTCCAAAGTCCCATGGATCAGGAGTGGACCTTGAACAAGTCTGAAACCCAGTATAGTTTCAGGTGAATTGTTTGTACATACAGTGTACACCCATCTTCCCACAGTTTGGGTAATAGATATACACCCTTACAGAATTCTTAAATGCCCCACCAACAAAAAAATGTGTTGCAGAATTTAAAAACTGCTCTTGCAGATTCTATGTGAGAAGTATTAACTAAATAAGCACAAATGTAAGAGAAGCAACAAATGTTGTCAACTTTTGTTACAGAAAATAGTGATATGGACACTTTTCTAAGAATGTAACCATTGTAGTGTGGGAGTATAGTGTATTAACAAAGGTATGAGGACTGATGAGTTTGTATCCTCGTTAAATGCTGGAGTAACTCAGCAAGACAGACAGCATCTCTGGAGAGAAGGAATGGGTGATTTCTTCCCTCCAGAGATGCTGCCTGTCCCGCTGAGTTCGTCCAGCATTGTGTGTCTATCTTCAGTGTAAACCAGCATCTGCAGTTCCTCCCTACACATTGCATCCTCATATTATTACATATTCTAAATATTTGAATATCAAGTAATGTTAAGATTTTCACATGCTGAATTGTTTTGTAATTTCTTCTTATTTTGCCGTTGTGATAATTTAGTTGTGCAGATTGGATTTCCTTGTCTTGGTGGCCAGGATGGGGTAGCAGCTTTTGAAGTCACTGTGGTTATTATGGATGCTGAAGGAAATGTTGTACTTCGAACCCCTCACAATGCAATATTCTTCAAAACTTGCCAAAGAGGTAAGCAGATCTTTTCCTATCATGCTGTTTTTGCCTGTCCTGTGCCCATATCATTCACAAACCAAAACAAGTAGATTTAAATCTTAATCTGTCTGAAGAAGGATCCCAATCTGAAACAACACCTATCTGTTTTCTCCAGAGATGCTGCCTGACTCGCTGAGTTACTCTAGCACTTTTCTCCTTTTAGATGTAAACCAGCAACTGCAGTTCCCTGTTTCTACTTTTCAAATATGGATTAGTGTAAAATTAAAAATTATATTAATGATAAAATAAACTTGCTAGAAATTAGTCTACATAAAAATATTCCACTTGATGAAAGTTGTAAAAAATCATTCATCATTGGCACTAAGTTCTTCAAAGTGGAATGTAAAGGGCCTGTACCACTTGGGCGTCATTTGCATGTCATTTAAGCGACATCATTTACGAGTCACGACGCACGATGCACGCGTCGTGACGCACACGTGATGCGTGCATGGTGCACATTACGCGTGCATGATGCGCATTATGAGCGCATGATGCGGGTGAGGTAGGCAGTAATGTGCGGTCGCGCGCGGCGCCCCAGGATTTTAGGATGTACAAAATCTTTGCGCGCCATCTGCGTGACACGGAAATGATGCCCAAGTGGGACAGGCCCTTAACTTGAGCATCATTACACTGGCACCTGTTTTAACAATTAATGACCTGATTTTGATAACATTGTAGTTTTGATGTCTGAAGAAGGGTCTTGCTCCGAAACGTCACCTATTCCTTCGTTCCATAGATGCTGCCTCACCAGCTGAGTTTCTCCAGCATTTTTGTCTACCTTTGTAGTTTTGAATGATGGGTTTAATGTATATATTTACTGTAAATTGAGGATTCTCACTGAAACTTGTGGTCTAATCCAAACTCCACCACGCAGATAGTTGGAGATGAGGTGAGTAATTAAAATGGGACGTTTTACTCCACCCATCTGACCCCATTGCAGTTCCCCAATTTCCTGATTTAACCCACTTCTTTGAGCATGCTTGTAGGACTGCCGCAAGAAGAATGTGAGGCCCCTCTTTAAATATGCTTATCCAAAGTGCTGTGTCTTTACCTTTACAGTATTGGATAACAGTGGATAAAATTGAATCTGGCTTTTCCTGGTATCGTTCCCCACAACTCTGTCGCTGAATGTCCCTCGGAAATGTGAAGCTTCCCCGTTATGGGATGGTTGGCATTCTTACTGAATTGGAATTTGTGTTAATTATGGATGTTTTGAACAGGGAATTGTTAAAGACTGTCTGCATATGTTAATAATAGGCTGGTACTACAAATTAAAAATTAAACCTCTGATAATGCAGCCCAAATACACAGGGTGGAATAGAATGAACTGCAAATAATGAAACCGTGTTTTAAGCGCAGAGGGCTATCTTGTCTGGCTGTAAGTTTTGGGGAAAATGCAGCTTAATTAAATCTGTATAGACAGATTATAGAATGATTGCTCCGAAATGTTGTATAAATATAACATATAAATGATACGAAAAATCATATTAAAGCATTTAATATTTGCAACCTTATTTTGTGCAAAGCCAAATGCCCAGGGGGATGTCGCAATGGAGGCTACTGCACAGAGAGGCAGGTTTGTGAGTGCCCTGATGGATTCTATGGACCGCATTGTGAAAAAGGTAACGTTGAGAAAAAACAAGCTAACGGCCTGTCATTGAACTGTTTTCTTAAACTCTGTAAAAAGATGAATAAAGATTATTTTTTTTTGTACCTGTCAAAGATTGATCGGTTCTGTAGCTAATACGCTGCTTTCTGTTCACTGAGACAGTGAGCTTTTTTCCCTTTGAGTTGTTGCTTCAAGCTACCCAGGGAAGGCAGGCAAAGTTGGCAAGCAAGATCACCTGGCAGCTTTTGCACACTTTCTAGCAGCCGTCACAGAGCTGGATTGTTTGGCCTCTTGGCAAGGATGTGATGTAGAATGCTTCTAGAAGTGAGAAGATTAAAGGAGGTGGAGAATAAACTGGGGGAAAGAAATAAACAAATTAAACTGAAACTATTTCAGCTATTTTGTGAGCCAAAAGAGGGGATTAAAATGTAATATTATGTTAAGAAAATATTTCAGTTCCAGCAATATCCTGTAAGGAAAAATAAGCAGCCCTACTACTTTGAATGAACAGTGGGCAACTGGATAACTGTCTTGGTAGCTTTAGGCACTTAACCAGTTCTTTCAGATTGGAACAATTCACAGATATATACAGCTGTCCTCAAGGAAACAATATTGATTACTTTGATAGGCTTTGTTCTCATCCATATTCCTTAAAAAAAGACATTCACTCAAAGAAAAATTCTAAGATTTGCAAAGTTTAAATGTTGTGCAAATTTAATTTTGAAATTCTGATCATTTGAACTGGCATAGAATTTATTTTGTCAATTATATTCACTTTGATCATCATATTTTCTATAATTTTTTTGGTATTAATGCACAAAGCACAATAATTGAATATTTTGCATTAATTTACTCATTTGTAATAATGTGGACATTTCAGATTGAATATCCCTTCCCTTGCTTGCCTCCCATCGCCTCTCCCCCACCCTTACTATGATGGCAGTGCTCCCGATAGAAAGTGTTGGTCTAGATATAAGATATGTAAAATGTTCAGCTCCTTCCAGCGACCTAACCCCTGGCAGCATCTTGAACTGATGAAAAAGGAGGACTAGTCATGGGATCTTTTCAAGCCTGGGTGGCATATGAAGGACCATCCACGTTCTTTGGACATGTTTGCTCTATCCAGCTAACAAGCACATTGGAGTGTAAAATGGGAAGGTGAAGCACTAACTCATCTATGTCGAACATGTGCTTCTGGAGCCGCAGGTAGAACCCCACCAAATCCTGCACAAGTTTTAAGGAACCTGACTTTTCAAACCTCTGATCAGCTTACAGGTCAAGATTGCTACATAGCTCAGAAGTGGAATTGATAGTTCCCTGACTGGCATCTTGAACCATGGGTTCTAATCACAAAATATAAAGTCATATACTACAGAAATTAGCCCTTTGATCTACCGTGTCAATGTCAATCTTTTTGTTGACTAATCCCATTTGCCTCTATTCAAACAAGTTCCTCATAAGTGTTTAAGAAGGAACTGCAGATGCTGGAAAATCGGAGGTAGACAAAAGTGCTGGAGAAACTCAGCGGGTGCAGCAGCATCTAAGGAGCGAAGGAAATAGGCAACGTTTCGGGCCGAAACCCTTCTTCAGACTCCTTATAAGTCTTGCCTGTTTAAGGTCTGTCTAAAAATCTCTTAAGCACAACAGTGAAATCTGATACCATCTGTAATGCCATTCAGTGATGGGGGTCACAGCAGATAAGAAATGTCTTCACCCATAGAGCAGTGAATCTTCAGAACCCAGCAAGACTCTGGAAGTTTCACAGTCCCATGGAAAAAGAGCAGTAGATTTTAAGGGAACGCAGGGTGTTTGTGCAGGTTAAGTGTGTAAAACGTCAGCCGCGATGTCACTGAATGCTGGAGCAAATACTAACAACTAATATGCTCTTTCCTGTTTCTTTTGTTTTCTGTCTTGGGTTTCTGCCTTATGCAGCAGGGAACATTGTGCAAGTATATGAAATAGCAATCCTTTCGATTTTTACTTTTAGATGTACAGATTGAAAACGGGCTGGGCTTAATTTTACAGATCCTAGATCTGGACATTATAAATCGGGAACACTGCCGTTTAACTTCTGCTGGCGAAGGGTGGTGGTTGGTGGTTGGCAGGGGCTGGGCAGGGAGGGGAAGGATGAGAAATAAAATGGAGATTCAACTTGATGTGTATGCGTTGGATCAAGTAAGAGGATTAACATAAACTGTCCTACTTGTCTGGCTTTGAGCTAGATAAACATGGGAAGACCAAATACGATTCAGGTGAACACAATTGACAAATTTCCTGCTGTAATGTGAACAATTCCATGTGGAGTTGGCTGCCGCTCACTTGGCAAGAATGTGCGCAGACAGCTAAAGGTCAGGCATATTATGGCTGCCACAGGTTCTTTCTTTGGAAAGGTATCACATCGAGTCCATTTTCAAGACACTTTTGGCTCTGAAGCCCACTTATTGTTGGCAAGATCCAGGGAACAACTTACCTGCTGCCTCAGTTAGTAAAATAATTGGTATTTGTATAGAAGCTTTCATCATTTGGAATAACCCAAGGACCTTTATAATCAATTAAGTGTTTTTTTTTTGTGAAAAGTCAATACTGTTGCAATGGAAGGAATGGAGCAGCCAATTTTCACACATCAAACTCCAACGACGAGCAGTGTTGTAATCAGTTTGAGTAAGATTGGGCGAGGATAACTATTGTCCAGGACACTGGAGATAGCTCTCTGGCCTGGAAAATAGAGACATGGAATCTTTGTGTCTCAGCTGAAAGAACAGATGGGACCGCGGTTTAACATCTCTTAAATGATTTCAGAATTATGTTGGGGGGCACAAGATGTGGGGGGATGTATATGTCTTTAAAATAAAGTTTTTGACAAGAACATATAATCAAGTAATGAAAGGGCTTGAGCGCATGCTAGTCTCCAACTTGCATAAATACATTTAACCTTCCTATTTGCTTCATTCTGTTAGCTCTGTGCGTCCCCAGATGTCTGAATGGAGGACTGTGTGTCAGTCCAGGATTGTGCATCTGTCCTCCTGGATACTTTGGTATTAATTGTGATAAAGGTAATAGATGACCATCCACCTTTAGTTGGGTGCTATTTTTTGTGTGTACGCATACTCATAATTAGCTTTGAGTTTAGTTTAGAGATACAGCGCGGAAACAGGCCTTTCGGCCCACCGAGGCCACACTGACCAGTGATCCCTGCACATTAACACTACCCTACACACACTAGGACCAAGTTACATTTATGTGTACGCATACTCATAATTAGCTTTGAGTTTAGTTTAGAGATACAGCGCGGAAACAGGCCTTTCGGCCCACCGAGGCCACACTGACCAGTGATCCCTGCACATTAACACTACCCTACACACACTAGGACCAAGTTACATTTATGCCAAGCCAATTAACCTTTGGAGTGTGGGATGAAACTGGAGATCCTGGAAAAATCCCACGCAAGGGTCATGGGGAGAACGTACAAACTCCGTACAGACAAGCACCTGTAGTCAGAATCGAGCCTGAGTCTCTGTCACTGTAAAGGCAGCAACTCTACCACTGTGCCACCATGCCACCTGATAAAGAAGGAGACATTCAGCTGGTTGAAGGACAACTGCCCAACCTTCCTTCTCACTCTGGCATCCGCTACATGATCCAGAAGGAAAGTTCTTTATCACCCCAGATGAGACTTGAACCCACAAACTCTGGCTTAGGAAACCAGTGCCTTATCCATTACACCACTAGGGCTGTTCTGCTGGAGAGCAGAACACTTCTGTCAAGCAATCAGTGAACATCATCAGGTCAAGTTTTAACACTAATGTCATGCACAGACAATCTGGTGAACAGTCACCGGAGGAAAAGTGACGCTTAAATCTATTTGAAAAGGCGTTGCATTCCAATAGTTACTCAGTTCTTCCAGCACTCTGACACTTAAGTACCAACCTTCCCTCCTGCTCCCAGTTCCAGTCGTGACTTCCAATTTAAAGTTGGCAGCTGCTGCAACAGAGCTGATGCAGGGAGCGGAGATTTAAAGTCAGTAGCGCCGGCCTAGATTAGAGTCAGAAAGAGGACTTGGCATAAAACTTGTGTGCTGGAGAAGCCCAGCAAGTTTCAATTAAGATGGTACTCTATGCTTTTTGGAGTTTGTTAAAAGTAAAATGTGTTGCTTATCGTATTTCCTCATTTTATTAAGTTTGTAGACAAACATGTAGTAAAATTAAAATAGTTTTAACATGGGAATATTAACTTTCATATAGACTGGGATAAGGGAAGCAGTTGTTGGCTGGAAAGTAGCACATTCTTGGATTGTGTCTGTACTGTTTACTGCAACAATATTTCCTAGAACTTCTGAGGAAGTAGGACGTGCATAAAATTTGGAATTGAGCAATGAGGCAGATTTAGCTAGCGGACTCGCCGTGTACATAAGTTAATCTAATAGCAGTGAAAATGTGAGCAAATTTATTGAAATGTTCAAAAGAGGAGGAACATGGCCGCAAGAATTCTCCATGTGAATGAGGCCGACTTCAATGCAAAGACTGAGCCAAATGGTCAAATCTTCTTGGAGATTATTTCTGCAGTGCATGTCTTTAGATATTTACAATGATAAACACCAATTTATAACTCCCAGCAGCAATATCTCCAGATGCTAAAAAGCAACCTTACAGAGTTGGAGAACAAGAAGAAACCGAAAGAAAAACCGTAGATAGATAGAAATGCTACTAGAGGTCCTGATATGGGAAGAGTACTACAAAAATTGCAAACACTTTAACAAAAGCTGTAAAAAAAAAAGCATGGAAAGAAACCTGCATCTGTCATCAGAGATTGCTCACCTTTGATCAAGGATAGTGACCAAAATACTCAGAACTGTTTCAGTTGATCAAAGAGAGCCAACATGGATAATAGAATAGGTAATTCCCACAAACCCGATTATTTGAGGGACTGTTAAAGTGCTGCACAGAGCAATGTTCATTGTTATTATTTATATGTATCTCCGGGAGGTATTTGGTGAAGTCCTTCAAAAGGCTAAGTTTGAAATTCTTGATATTAAAGGGTGTTCATTGACCGTGCAACGGGTGACAGACTGTTGGAACAATAGTGTAGGAAGGAACTGCAGATGCTGGTTTAAACTGAAGATAAACGAAAAAAGCTGGAGTAACTCGGAGAGAAGGAATGGGTGACGTTTTGGGTCGAGACCCTTCTTCAGACTGAGCTTTTGTGTCTATCTTCTGTTGGAATAATTGGCAAATATGCCCAGTGGCATTCCACTAGAAAGAGGGGATTGAAACCAAGTATCTAAAGTAGCATTGTAAACAATTAAGAGCGCAAATTTGTGCAAAATGGAATTTCAGTCAATGTAAAAGAGTGTTCTCCAATTTAGGCCGAAAAGAAAGTGAACAATACATTTTACAATTGGCAGCCCAAAAGAGTTATTTGAGAACATGCACATACTTGGGCAGAGAGGAATAGGTTTTGGAGTGGTGAACTTGCCTTTTGCTTTTCCTTGCCATAGCCCATTAGTTATATCAAAGCTATTGGGAATAATTTTCATGCATTGAAGAGCTGAACCTTTATAAAACAAATACTTAAATAAGAGACACAAAAGACTGCTGACACTGAAATCTAGAGAAGAAGAAAAAACAGCGCAGGAGGAACTCAGTGGGTCAAGCAACATCGTAGAGGGAAATTAACAATCAATGTTTCAAGTTGAGACCTTTCCTCTGGACATCAATCTGGAAGCTAGCTGTCCAACCCAACCCAACAGCACCCATCTGCACATGTAGGGCTCTGGTTCAGTCGGTACATAACTTAAAAGCATGTTGGGGTTGAATTTGGTGTTCGGCCTTCTGAAAATTGATTTTATTTTTTTCTCGGTTGTAATACTTTGCCTTAAGAATTAAATCATACATCTTACTCTTAATATAATTTTATTTCAGCAAACTGTACCTCAACCTGTTACAATGGTGGAACCTGTTTCCATCCAAACAAATGCATCTGCCCTCCAGGATTTGAAGGGGATCTGTGTGAAAACAGTTAGTATCAACCTTTATTCCTCAGTTCCCTTCTCCCCCATGTACTTGTTTATCCTCTGTTTAAATGCATGCACACCAGGTGTGTCAGTCACTTTGCATGGTAGCGAGTTCCAAATTGTTCTCCTTCAATGGATAAATGTCTTTTCAATTCCATAATCAAATTCTGGGTAATGATTGTATACTGACTGCCCCTAGTTCAGCTCTTCATCTGAAGCACAAATAATCTATACTCTTCCCAAATCTTTCATAAAACATTCCGCTGCATGCATCATTGGCTTTGCCCATCACGCAAAGGAAAACCGAGCCTATTTCTGGTACCATACTTGTAATTTTTTCACCCTCTCTAATTGCTTTCTGTCCTTTTTATAAAACTGTCTAACCAAGGCTATGTTTAGCACAACAGCTTTCTGCTTAATTCTGCCCCTTCATTACCTCCAGAGATCGCTATTCCAACACATTTCCGACAGGCCCCTTTTTAACTTGATATTATCCAAAACACTTTTGACTGGCTTCTAACTCACAAAGTCCCATTAAATTTGTTCTCCATTACTGCAGAACCTACACTGCCTCCTGAGTAAATCAATGCCTTAAATTTAAAAATACTTAGTTTAAAAAAAATCTCTGCATAGACTTCCTGCTCCCTCTTCTCAATTCTGCAACTCTCTGCTCCCCCTTTCATCTCTACATACTTTAAAAAAAGTAATAGATTGTATAGAAATGTGGTATCACTTCGTAGCAATATTGTAATTTTTTTCATCTTTCAGTAATTAACATGATCATTTGATTGAAACCTTGAAGTTTCATTGATCAATATCTTGAAGTTCAAGACAATTTAAGAGACTTGTGCTTTTTATGTAGAATTTACCAAGATAAAATGTTTCATTAATCAACTTTTAAGTTTAAGCAAGCATTTATTTACTTTGTATACTGTGCCTCCAGATCAAGACTTTACAGCCTTTTAAAATCATCACCCATTTTTGTTCAGATTTTTAAAATTTTAACATTGCCCAATCATTCCAAGGCAGAGTGCACAATCCTACAAGGCTTTCTCCAGGTTTGTAGCTGTTACTCTGCTAATTTGTTTTGGAGTCTCCCTGCACCTGAATTTCTACTGGGAGTTTTCATTCCTTCCCATCTCCAGCCTTAAAGCCCTGTCCCACGGTACGAGTTCATTCCAAGAGTTCTCCCGCGTTTGCCCTGATTCGAACTCGGAGATTTACGGTAATGGCCACTCGTCGGTACTCGGGGCTCTCGTGGACATTTTTCAACATGTTGAAAAATCTTCACGAGTCTTCCCGTGCTTACCTGCCGTTAGTAAGTCTTCCCGAGTACCTGCCGTTAGCGCGAAGAGACGTCCCCGAGCTCCAACGTAACCGCTACGTTCATTCTCCGTGCTTACCACGAGTTTGATTTTTTTTTAAACTTGGGAGAGCTCTTGGAATGAACTCGTACCGTGGGACAGGGCTTTAGGGATCCTCCATTCCATCAAATTTGTTTGCAATGTCCATTTCCCACCTATGGGTTTATATTCAATGAACCCATGACTATCCTAGGCATGCCTCCACCTTGGTTCCTCCTTTTAGATATTGACATTTGCATCATCTGCTGACTATTCATCATATTAGAGTGGTTCTACGTTCCATGTCCCATAATGTGGTCTCTTCATACATCAGCTTGTTCAGCATCAGAAGATAAAATTCATTATCTGTCATATGCACTGTACATGTTCATTGTAGTCAATTTCCTAATAGAATTGTGCATGCTAACTCTATTGTAAAGTTAGCCCACAAACTTTCACCCTTCCATCTCTACAGCACTAGCCATGTCCCCTTTCCCTACCTTCTAATCTGCCAGCAGTTTCTTATTTCTTTCTATCTTTTGCTTCGACTCTTGTTTGACAAAAGTTCATGTACACTGACATTTTCCAACCACTAATTCAACAATTTAATCCTCTGATTCACAATTAAGGTCTTGCTACATGCCAATTCATTGCACCATAAACCTTTGCTCTTGGGAATCCTCGGCCACCCATAGATGATTACAATTTCTTTCAACCTCCACCTGTGTAAGCCCGCTCTCGCTCTCTTATTCCTCATTTACATGCTGCGCCTTTATGGAATGCGCAGTGTATGAGGGGCATGCAGTTTAGCTCTCTGCACCGGTTGGCTCTCATTATGTAACAATTGCAGTGCTGTCTGATCGCCTGTCTTCTTGCCTAGGACGAGACTAAGCTGCTTCCAGCTGAAGGCAAGAAGTTCACAGAAAAGGCAGTGGAAATCGCTAACCTCCCACAATAATATTATGGACATGGATTCAATCGATGTTTTCATCACTGAAATTCATAAAGCAGGCCGCTCCTTTTCTCGTGCTACACATCATTTCCCATACATAATCGATCTGCTCTCCCATTAACACAATGACATTAACCAATAACCCACAACACCACCCGGTCTTGCACCCAACCCCATTGCACCAGTTTCAATATTCTCTCCTGTTTACACATGTCTAGTAAGCTGTTGCTATACCCTCCCTTAATAAGCTACTGAACACTTAATTGTCACCTCCTTTGAAAGCAGGCAACTGTCTCGGTTCCCTTCATGACCTTGGAGACTAAAGTTTCCCCGTCTTAATGTACCTTAACCATGACTTTGACCTTTCCAATGCTCAAATTGCCAGAAATATGTACTGCCTGCTTTTATTTTAGTTGAAGTAATTTGCACCTTGTTCTGCCGTGTTAAAGGTGGTGTGCTTTATAACTTTGACCCAGAAGCCTAAGTTGGCAGCTGGGGAATTTAAACTATTAAATTGATCTGGATTGACAAAAATTATATTTGTGACAGTCACCATGGGAAGTCATGAATATCACTTTGTTTCACTAAAGTTCTTCAAATTAATAGATCTGCCGTCCTTTGCCAGCAGTGGGCAATAAATTAGCATTGCCAATGTGTTAGCCTTGTTCTGTGATTGATTTTTCAAAGAGTTGCCACTACTCTAGACAGTAAGTCCACTGAACAGATCCACTGATTGATGCTGGGTTAAAATAACAAAAAAGTGTTTGATGGATTTTTGAGCAAGTCCTTAAGTCATTCATACTTATTAGTTGCTTCATCCTGGAGCTATTGTGTGAAATATATTTCAAATTCTGGAACATTCAATATAGCATCCTGTATTGAAAATATTTTTCAAACTGATTTATGTTTAGTTATACCTTGGTGTAACGTTTGTTCGTGGAGTGGCTGAAGACTGTTGGTTCGTTAGGAATATGAACTCATGTGTGGAAATTTCTGTTTAGGTAAATGTCGACAGCCCTGCAGAAACGGAGGGAAATGCACTGGGAGAAACAAATGCAAATGCATTAAAGGTTACCAAGGTGACCTGTGTTCTAAGCGTAAGTATCTTCCTCCTAAATGTAAGTAGAGGGCCATGATTGTCATGTGTTCGGTTTTATTGAAAGAATTCTCAAAAGCAAATAAAATATTTGGTTATGACCTTCCCAGTATTTAGCTAATTTTATAGTCAAAGTGAAATTTAACTTTCTGAACATTTTGGTTTTTAATTCTCCAATTGTTTCAGCATGAATAAACCATATTTGTTTTTGGAATACATTGGTATCTGAAACTTGCATCGTGGCCATACAGATCAAGGTTAAGAATTCCTTGACATCAGAGGTGAACCTGGAATTGATTTCACATAGCACTGAATTGTGAAATATGTTGCACTCACAACACATTCTGTGGCTTCCAACAAATGCAGTATCTTTAGAAAAGAGAATTTAAAGTGATGGTGTAAATAACCTGCCTCGTTGTTGAAACTCACACAAATACTTTGGTGGGTTTCTGAACTAATTTGGAACAGAGGGATTAATAAGCGAATTGAAGCCGGTGGAAAAGAGAACTAATTGCAGTGTAAAAGGGTCTGCTCATTTAATATTATGTACTCCATTTTTCTGATGAAGAATCCCTTTGGCCACTTTGATATTGATTAAGTGATTAATTAAATGGTGCTAGCTGGATACAATTACTTTGTCCCATATTTTTAGATAGTCACATTTATTGCTTAGGAGGAAAGGTGGTCGAGTAGTTTCCCATTCTGTTACTAACCAGCCAGAGTATCATTCCATTCAAATAATATTGCCAGGATAACATGGATAGGAAGGATATTAGAGATTCTGAAGGGTTTGCTGTCATTGTGAAACAATATCTTGTGTGGATCAATAAATATTGAAAATGCTGTTAACACCCAGCAGGCCCTTAGTTAATGAAATGAAACGTTGATTGCTTCTCTTATTGCAGATGCTGCCTGACATGCTGAGTGTTTCCAGCATTTCCTGTTTTTATTTTTAATTTCCAATGTCTTCTGTGCTGAGTAAACGCACCGGGCCAGCAGAGCAGGCCTGGAACTGGTGTTGTGAAAGATGAGAATTAATTTATTGCAATTTTGCTCTATTGTGCTGGTGCAACTACTGTCTTTTGTCTGAATTACTTCATCAAAAAATCAGTATCTTTTAGAAAACAAAATAAATTAATGGAGTAAATAACCAGTCTCATGTGATCTCATGCACTCATCATAACTGTGTTACTGAAGTAATTTTGAAAGGAGCAAGGAGCCAAACCATTCAAGAAGGGAGAAGGAGAGAGGGCAAAGTTAACAGGAACTATGGCTCTAATCTAAATAAGAATTAATGATGTATTAATTGATGCATTAATAATGCAAATATTAAACATTCAAGTCCAAATTATAATTTGCCACAGATTACTTTTTTTTTAAAGTTCGCCTGTTATAAGCGAAGTAAAATATTGGTATCTTAACTTCTGCCTAAAAAGCTAACAGTATTAATTAGAGAGGTGAAGATGAGTGGATTCTTTGTTTAGAATTTAAAAAATGTATGCATTTGCCAGACCAAAGGTTTATAACCATATTATCCACAACTTTAAAAGGCTCAATATATTTGGAGAGACTGAGTGTATTTTAAATCCTGTGAAAAAGAGAAAAATTATAATTTCATGCTTTACTACTTTGCAGCTGTTTGTGAACCTCACTGTGGAGCACATGGATCCTGCATTGAGCCCAACAAATGTGAATGTAGGGAAGGCTGGCACGGACGACATTGTAATAAGAGTAAGTGGGAACAGCAGGGTATGCAGCAGTTCTGATCTTTTTCACAGCCTTATTTTTGGCCAAATAATCCAGGCAATGTATTTGATCTTAAGAGTGTATTAAATCCAAGGCAATTTGATATCTTTTAACTAATTATTACAAAAGAAATGGAGACTGGAGTAGACAATAGAGCCCTTTGTGCTGGCTCTGCCATTCCACAGAATCAAGGCCAATCTTGCTCCTTGTTTATTTTCCACCCTATTCCCATATCTCCCAAGTATCATAAAACATATCAATCTGTCAAATATACTTGATGCGGGAGCATCCACAAGCCTCTGAGGTGGAGAGTCCCCTGAGACGTTTCTCTGAAGTCCTACTGTAGTTCTTTGTCTGTATTTAACAGAGATGTATCCAGTCACCAGCCGAATGAAGTTCATGCTTTAATGCTGTATTCGGTTTCCCTTACAAACCTAATTTCAGCGGAACATCAATTAATCATTAAATGCAGAGTGTGGCTAATTGCTGTAAATTGAATGCAGAACACATCTTTTGAACACATCTGACAGTTTAGCATAGATTGTTGACATATTCCTGCTGTTTACTGTAAGAGAATTCTTTCACCAGCTCTGCCTTGCAACTATTCCAAAATCAGATGCTGGAGATGTATCAATCAGTTGTTTGCAATATTTCTTGTTTTTTTTTTAAAGGATATGGAGCCAGTCTAATGAAGACCCTGAGGTCAGCGGGCTTCAAGCACAGACAGCATCCGATTTTACCCAAGGAGAATGTTGAGAGTCACATACCACCCGACTCTAATTACATTTGGTAAAGGGTAACATCTGAAACCTTTTACTGTATATACAGTTTACAACTCCACTAACCCAGCTGTGTACCAAGTTCAAAAACAAAGTCTGTAATGGAAAAACCACTTGTCTGCTTTGCCATGTTATCTTGGGAACAACTATAGTGTTGGAGTAACCCTCTAACTACTTGAGAATATCCTTTTTATCTTTTGCATTATAGCAGAGTTATTAAGTAATTTTAGCCCAGTTATTTTAATATGTATGCATCATGAATTTAAATTAATAAACCTTTTTTACACAATAGTTATATTTCATGCAACAGTAAATATCAAAGAAGAATTATTTATACACAGCATCTAGTACTTGTTGGAGGAACGGCATACCAGCCAACGAGGGAAGTCAGTTTATTATATTTAAATATGTATATACACATGAAAGCAAAATACATATTGAATGATTTAAATACTGTAGACAGAAATTCCTAGATTTACATCAGCATTGAACCCTCAGCTGCAGATTAAATTGCAGGTTATTGTGGGGCAGTGTTAGTTGCTTCTTTGCTGTAAATCTTCCAATAAAATGACCAGTTATGCAGGGTTCAATGCAAACAAATGAAATCCCATGTCTATGCTGTTCACTTTCTGATATAATTCCTGCAAATAATTTTGCAATTTGTTTGAAATAATAATAGACTGATATGTGTACTGAAATCTCTTAGTTTAAAGCCATCACATGAAAATATAACACATATTTTTGTCTGAATAGTTATAGAAAAACAGCCCCAAAATAATTCTATTGATGGAGTGTATGCATTGGCATTAGTGCATTTTTTCCTGAGTATCGTTATTAACAGTCCATCTTAAAACAAATTCTTTAAATTTTATTATATGCTTAATGTTTTTCATTTGCAAATGCTAGAAGTTTAATTTTCATGGCAATTTTTAAGAATGCTATATACAACTGCATAAAAATAAAGGCTTTGTAATTCATGGAATTGTGTTTTTAAAATGCGGATTCAGCAAAAGTATTAAATAACATGATGCAATGTGATCTTTTTCATAAATGTCCTTGTTTGCAACTTGCAAGACTGTTCAGCTGCAATCATATATCCGTGACAGTGAGCTGAACTCACGTATACTTCAGTCACTTAATCTCCATTCCTATGTTGCAATCAAAGGTTCTTAAATTCCCCCACTTGGCACTGAAGTTGTAAGCAGAGTTCTGATACAGGATCTCGACCCAAACGTTAGGGATATGGGAAACGAGAGATATAGACGATGATACAGAGAGATAAAGAACATTGAATGAAAGATATGCAAAAAAGTGATGATGATAAAGGAATCAGGCCATTGTTAGCTGCATTCTGTTTTTGTGCATTTTGGTGCGGATTATCTTGCTTTGGAGTCTTATTTTTAAAATGCCTAGTTATTTAGGAAATGCACAGAAGGCATTGAGGAAAACAAGGAGGAAGACAGGAAATTATGTCTCCCAACTTATAAAAGCATCCTAACATTGGGCCACCACAGGGCCAGGGATAATTATAGTGATTCTTGCAAATTGGAACTGCAGGACTAGAGACCTGTGTGAAAAGTACTTTGCCAACACTTCCCTTCAAATATACCAGAACATTTAATTGAAGGCTTTCACAAATTTTCAATAGATAAGCAAATTGGTAATTGATTTAAAAACATTTTTAAACCATCTTTTAATTGACAGTTACTAAGAGGAAGATACACTTATCATTTTCCGGATACATTGTGATTAGTGGAGAGAAGGCGGTGATCTCAACCTTGTAAGGCAATAATCATCCATTTTTGATACAACTTCTACCATTGGAATTTTCATTACATTGCCATCTAGTGTTTGGCACGGAGATGAATAATATTTCAACACTGCAAATTAAGACATCAAATATAAAATGGCCTATAAAGGAAGCATTGGTGAGAAGCATGATTTTTTTTACTTGTATATAGTGAGTATTGCCTTTATTTCCTGAAACAATTTGGTCACATTTGATTATTTTTTTTGGACAGATTAATCCAAAGGGACTGTATTTAAATACTCAGATACTTGGAATTTACTTACAGATACCAGCCACTTGAGGCATCAATGTAATTTATTCATTCACAGTCCCAGCATTTATTATTCAACCCTCGTTGCTCCTGAACTGAGGATGCAGTTAGGAATCAACAAAACTCCAACTTCATACGGTTCTGATGTTAGTCTCAAAGTTGACAAACACTCCAGACATAACCTCTTGAACTGCACCTGAATGTGCTTTTATCCTTCTCTTTGTCAACTTAAACATTTGACTAACTGTGTTCTACGAAAAGGCAAACTGCTCATTTTCAAGTTCGATTGGCCACAAAAAAAACTCTCAGGTTGGAGAAAAAAAGCTTTCCCTCTCGCTCCTTCCTTCCTTCCCACATCTAGTTCTCTGACCAGTCTGGCTGTCTTCCTGATTAAATTTGATCTTCGTTGTCACCTTCTCCTAGCTAACAATGATCTGTTCTATATTATCCTTGACTTATCCCCTTTCATGTCTCGTTTTCACACCTTACCCTTCCATATCTCTGTCGCCTTTTTCCCTCTCCCATGACTCTCAGTCCGAAGGGTCTTGACCTGAAGCAACACCCATTCTTTCGAGCCAGAGTTGCTGCCTGTCCCGCTGAGTTACTCTAGCATTTTGTAGCTACCTTATCACCCATGTGGATTTATTAACACTTCCATGACATTTTGGATTCAAAATGTTTATAGTAAAAACATTTCTGGAGATTAAAGTTTTAGTTTAACTGATCCCTATATAAAGTGATAATTATCAGTGATAATATGTTTTACTTTATATGGAACAGCACAGGAAGGGGCCCTTGTGCTGAACATGATGCCCAGTTAAGCTGATGTCCTCTTCCTGTACAACACCACATAGTCTACGATGGCGATGCAAGAAACTGCAGTTTGTTTTTTGCTCAAGATCCCAGCAACGTACTGTAGATGCCGCTTTACCCACTGAGTTTGGGATTGCCTCCAGCAATTTGTTTTTGGTGACACATAATCTAAATTATTGGCCACTTTAAACTATAGAAGATGTAATTTTTTTTTAAAAACTACAGATGAACAGAAAGACCCTGATGATTGCATAATCATATCTTTACTGATGTCTGAGCCTTTTTGATCAGATTATTAAAAACATTAAATGCATTATTCCATCCATATGTGTATTTATGGAGCACGTCCAATCAGCCATGGAGCTTGGGCCTGAACCTCCTGTCACCTGTTAATTAATCCTCTGTCCTGCTCCATTCTGATATAGAACATGGATCAGAACAGCTCAGGAATGGGCCCTTCGGCCCACAATGTTTGTGCTGAATATGATGTTTTGTTAAACTGATGTTATCTGCCTGTACATGATCCATATCCCTCTAGTGCCTGTGCTGCCATGTGCCAACTAAAAGCCTCCCAAATGCCTCAATTGTATCTGCCTCCTCCACCACCACCCCTGCCAATGTGTTCCAGGCCCCCATCACACTCGGTATAAAAAATACTTGCCCCGCACATCTCCATTAAACTTTTCCCCTCTCACCTTACAGCTGTGTCCTCCAGTGTTGGGTATTTCCACCCTGGGAGAAAGGCTTTGACTGTCTATCCTATCTATGCCTCTCATAGTTTTCTATACTTCTATCTAGCCCCCCCATCAATCTCCGACATTCCAGATTTCTGTCCTGAGCTGCCTCCATTGTCAGAGTGAGGCCCAACGCAAGTTGGAGGAACATATTTTGCTTGGGCAGCTTACACCCCAGCGGTATCCAGGTCTATCCACCCTTTCCCTGTAGCTGAACCCCTCTAATCTAGGCAGCTTTCTGGTAAACATCTGCATCCTCTCCCAAGCCTCCACTTCTCTGCTGTAATGGGGCGACCAGATCTGCATGTAATACTCCAAATGTGGACTAACCAAAGTCCTATAGAGCTGCATCATGACTTCCTGACTTATATTCAATGCCCCTAGCAATGAAGGCAAGCATACCATTTGCCTTCTTTACCACCCTATCTATTTGTGCTGCCACCTTCAGTGAGCTATTCAACTTGGGCTCTGTATTTCAATGCTGTTCCAAGTCTTGCCATTAACTCTTTACTCTCTGCATACATTCAGCCTCCCAAAGTGCAATACCTCCCATTTGCTCAGGTTAAATTCCATCTGCCCAATTATCTCAATTTTTTAACCTAATTTGAAAGGCCATTAATTATTTTGATCCATTTTTCGAATAGGAAGTCTCTATATTCTGCAATGCTTGCATAACTTTCCAGAATCTTGGTACCATCTACAGAATGCAAGTGGTAATTATAAGACCATGAGACCTAGGTGCAGAATTAGGCTATTCGGCCAATCTAGTCTGTATTGATCAGTCTGACGAAGGGTCTCGACCCTAAATGTCACCCATTCCTTCTTTCCAGAGATGCTGCCAGTCCCACTGGGTTACTCCGGCTTTTTGTGTCTAACTGTATTGATCATGGCTGATCTATTTTTGCCTCTCGACTACATTCTCCCACCTTCTCCCTGTAACCTTTCACACCCTTGCTAATCCAGAACCTATTAATCCCTGCTTTGAAAAACCCAATGACTTGGGTAATAGATATTACCATTGGGTAATACCTTGGGTAATAGATATTACCATAGGGAGGAGGTTCACCTGAACTGTACAGAGTTGTATCTGGCTTGTGTGTGCTCGAGTGTAGAAGGGTTTGAGGTGATTGAACAGAGGTACTTGTGATTACTTAAGATTAAAGTTAGGCCATTTGCACTGAAATCAGGAAGCAATCTTTCCATTGGAAAAAATGTAATTCACTTCCTCAAAGCTTTTGACTGCTGGCTTAATGGAAATATTTAAGACTAAGATTGATAGATTTGTGTTACTTGAGGATAACAAGGGATAAGGAGCAAAGTTAACTGGCATCGAGATACTAATCACCCATTATCTAATTGAAAAGCAGACCAGTTCCAGATGTATATTCATTCCTATGTTCGTGCAAATGCGAATTTGAGTCAAGAGTCTGATTAAATGTTCATTACATCAAAGCAGCTGCAACAACATTCAAAAGGATTGATCGAGGTAGGTCGCAGCCATTTGTTTGATAATTCCTTCACCCACCCAGCTTAAAAATCTGACCGTTCCACCACTGCATATAGATGGGTCCTCTGTGACCAGCTGTCGTTTGCACTACAACAACTTGTCAATACTTCTCAATCCCACAAACTCCTCACAGAGCCAGGGCAGCGGATGCATGGGAATAATGTCGGACAAGGAAATTGGGATAATGGAAAGGTGTTCAAATTGGCCAGGGATGGCTAGTGGAGTTCCACTGAGATCTGTATTGTGGGCGGCACAGTGGCAGAGCAGGTAGACCCAGGTTTGATCCTGACCTTGGCTACTGTCTGTGTGGAGTTTCCATGTTCTTCCTGTGACTGCGTACATTCCCTATGGGTGCTCTGCTTTCCTCCCACATCCCAATGACGTCTGGATTTGTAGGTTAATGGGCCTCTGTAAATTGCTTCCAGTGGGTTGGGAGTGGATGAGAAAGTGACGGGTGGTTGATGATCACTGTGGCCTAGGTGGGCCATAGGGCTGTATCCATGCTGTATCTTTCAATTCATCAATTTGATCAACAACTTAGACAGCTGAGTGGAAAGTCATGGACACAAGCTTACTGAGAGTGTAAATTATGTGGATGAGAGCATCAAATTACAAATACACTGAATGGGAAGGCCACAGACCAATGAATATCTGTGTATAGAAGAAGGAAGGCATATGGTTTGGGTTGGGGGGGGAAATGGGTCCGAGATCTTTGTATATGGTGAAAAACCAGAACCAATGTGTGCTCAAAAATATTAAGGTCCGTAAGTGGCATGGACAAGTACAACGTTAATCAAAGTCTAGCGGAATGCTGGCCGTTATGGGACTGGTGGGTAGGGAGGTTGAGCTCATTTTACCATTAGTCAAAGTACAGCAAGAATTGTACCGTCACTTCTGGACACTTTTGAAAGATTTTTGTATTGACCAACGATAGGAGGGGAAATAGGTGGCTAATTAAAACTTGAAATAAAATTTGTAAATGCTGGACATGAGAATCAAAGAAACAAACTGGTGATGCTGCAAATTGGAAATGAAAACAGAAAATATTGGAAGCACTCAGTGGGGCAGCCAGCAGCTGAGGAAAGGGAAACAGCTAATGTTTCAGCTTCAAGACCCTCCCTCAGAACTGGGAAAGAAATAACATGAGATTTAAAGCAGAGCTGATGGGAGAGGGATGGATAAAAGAAAGGGAATATATCTGATATGGTGAGTTGAGGTTGTCAGGGGTAATAACTATAGATGATTGTGTTTAAGAAGGAACTGCAGATGCTGGAAAATCGAAGGTACACAAAAATGCTGGAGAAACTCAGCGGGTGCAGCAGCATCTATGGAGCGAAGGAAATAGGCAACGTTTAGGGCCGAAACCCTTCTTCAGTCTGAAGAAGGGTTTCGGCCCGAAACGTTGCCTATTTCCTTCGCTCCATAGATGCTGCTGCACCCGCTGAGTTTCTCCAGCATTTTTGTGTAACTATAGATGATTGTTGCGTTAAGGGGGGGGAGGAGTTGGGGACAGTGGACATGAATAAAAGAACAAGTTATGCTATGAAATGAATACCGTTACAGAGATGGAACATCAAAAAAAAATGAATGTAAAACAGAGCATGGTGGAGGGCAGCTTGGTTCTTGTTAACTGAGCGTCCATATTGGAGATGGACCTACTGTAGAACTGGTCGCTTCTGATAGAAATGGAGAAAGGAAGTTGCCTGAAATTATTGAATGTTTCAACCTGTTCTTGCCCTACCTACTCAAATTATCCCTTCCTATCTTGTTCTGCATTCTTTCTCTCCTCTTCTAAAAGGCTGTAATGTGGCCAAACGTATAATGAGGTGTTATTCCTCAAGTTAGCATTTAGCCTTGCTGCGAAACTCTCATAATTACAGCAGATATAACAGACTGGGAGAATGGATCTGTCATATGGATGGGAGGTCGCTGTGGGTCCTTAGGTTTTTAATGGATTCTATCCCCTAGGATAAATCAGAGAGACCCAGAAAGGGAAGGAAACTGCCAGAGATGGAGCATTTGAAGGTGAGAGAACAGGGTGGAAATTGACAGCAAAAGAATGGAATTTTGGATTGCAGGAAGCAACAGCTCCAATACAGTTGTCGATGTACTGGTAAAAGAGTTGATGGACGTGACTGGTTTAGGACTGAAGTCTTAGAGTTTCTTGTGTCCTGCAAAAAGATAATGAGAGTTCTGATAGTTACAGCATTGATCTGGAGAAAATCATTGTAGGCGATAGAGAAGTTGTTGAATGAGTTTGTTTGTGGATGGGAAGTGATTGGGATTCCCTGTTTGAGGAGGCAGTGCAGATCTGTCCTGGTGGGTGATGGAGGTTAAGAGGGATCATAAAGATGAGCTAGTTGGGACCAGGAAATTGGAAACTGTCAAAGTGACAGAGGCTATCAGAAGTGTCAGAAATCTAAATGGAAAGGGTATGAACTTTGAGAGAAAGCATGGAACCAAGATTGTAAGAAATAAGACAAAAAATGCCGGAGTAATTCAACTAATTCAACCCAGGCAGCATCTCTGGATAGAAGTAATGGGTGACGTTTTGGGTCAAGAGCCTACTTCAGACAGTCAGGGGAGAGCGAGGCACAGAGATAAGGAAGTGCTAGGTGTGAAAACGAGACATCAAAGGGGATGAAGTCAAGGAAAATGTAGAATAGTTCGTCGTCAGCTGGGAGAGGGTGACAACGAAGCATACAGAGATAAAATTAAATCAAGGGGACAGTCTGACTGGTCGGGGAACTGGGAAGGGGGAGGGATGGAGAGAGAGAGGGAAAACAAGGGCTACTTGAAGTTAGAGAAGTCAATATTCATACCGCTGAGGTGTAAGCTGCCCGTGAAAAGTGCTGTTCCTCCAATTTGCGCTGGGCCTCACTGACAGTGGAGGAGGCCCAGGACAGAAAGGTCAGTATGGGAATGGGAGGGGAAGTTAAAGTGTTGAGCAACTGGGAGATCAGGTATGTTTAGGTGGACTGAGCGGAGGTGTAGGAGAAATAATGTCAGTGGGGCATCAGCACGTTGAGAAATTAACATATACTGTCTGTTTTGCTTGTGAATCTGGGGGACAAGATAGAAATGGAATTTACAGATTTGAGAGCATAGAAGTCTGGGAGCTATGAAAAAAAAAATATCTCAAAGAAATGAGATTCACGACTGTCTGGGAGGCAGTGGGCTGATGTCCAATTGCAGAGGTAGAAATAAGGAAGGGCCTGAGAGCTGATATTTGGTTATTGCTTGCCAGACTGTGTACCTGAGTTTGATGAGGATCGCAGATGAGATTGCTGGGGTTGTCATCTTTGATAAAGGCTGTCAATGTATTCAGCGGGATATAGATCAGCTACAGAAATAAGCAGAGAAATGGCAGATGGAGTTTATTCCGAGCAAGTGTGAGGTGTTGCACTTTGGGAGGTCAAATGTAAGGGGAAAATATACAATTAATGGCATGACCCTTGCAAACAGTGATATTCAGAGGGATCTTGGTGTCCAAGTCCATTACTCCCTGAAAGTGGCAACTGTGGCGCCACCTGGATTAGGCCACTTACTGGGTGAACCCTCGGCCCTAGGACTGGCAGGGTCACGTATTTGGTGGGAAGAAGACGTCACATGGCTTAGGGGTGTGCCTTGATATATATATATATAGAACTCTGGGTGAACCTTCCCCAGTCGCGTGTGAGCTGTTCTCTGTTTAACACAATAAAGATCACTTTGTTTCACAACACGTGTCTCACTATATTGGTGACCCCGACAATCCAAAGCGGTTATTTTGGATTTGAATAATGGATGCAGCCAACGCTCAACTCGAATTTGCCGTGGATCCGACCCAGCAGAATGCTGTCGCTCTTAAGCTGCCCGTGTTCTGGACATCGCATCCCAAGTGTGGTTTCAGCAGGCCGAGGCCCAGTTCCACATTCATTGCTGTAAATGGCAGCTCCATATGGACGTATGGGGTTCGCACGGTCCCGCTCATCTTTGGCTACTGCCATTTTACCTGGACGTTCATGGTTGCTGACGTCTCCCATCCCCAGTGGCATGTGAGCTGTTCTCTGTTTAGAACAATAAAGATCACTTTGTTTCACAACACGTGTCTCGCTATACAATACAAGTAGATAAAGTGGTAAAGAAGGCATATGGTATGCTTGCTTTCATAAGTCACAGCAGCGAGTATAAGGGTCATGAGTCATGATGCAGCTTTATGGGTCTTTGGTTAGGAGTATTGCACGCAGTTCTGATCAGCCCATTACAGGATGGATGTGGACGCTTTGGAAAGGGTGTACCGGACGGTTATCAGAGTGATATGTGGATTAGAGGGTAATAGCTACAGGGACAGGTTGGACAGACTTGGTTGTTTTCTCTGGAATGCCGAAGTTTGCGGGGAGACCTGATTGAAGTATATAAAATTATGAGAGGCATAGATAGGATAGACAGTCAGAACCTTTATCACAGGGTGGAAAAATCAAATACTAGAGGGCATCGCTTTAATGTGAGAGGGCATAGGATAAAGAAGATAAACAGGGCAGGTTTATTTACACAGAGGGTGGTGAGTGCCTGGAATATACTGCTGGGGGTGGTAGTTGAGGTAGATACAATAGTGGCTTTTAAGAGACTTTTGGATAGGCACATGGATATGCAGGGAATAGAGGTAAATGGATTGAGTGCAAGGTAGATAAGAGTTGGTCTTGGCATCATGTTCGTCAGGGGCATTGTGACCCGAAGGGCCTATTCTTGCGCTGTACACTACTAGCTTTGATATCAGGATTGATACTAAGTGAATGGAGTGCTGTGAGTCCAAAAAGGTGAGAGGGAACAGGTCAAGAATCTCAATGTCATGTCAGCATTTAGCAATGAATAGATCCAGTGAAGGTATGAGGCCGGGGGAGGAGGTGAAATGAAAGCAGAGGTGGCAGAAGAAGAGTTCAACATCAGGTCAGGCTTGGAAATTATTGAGACGTGGATACAAGGAGTAAGTGAAAGCTAAGGCCACTCTCTGAGGAATGATTGTTTGGGATCAGAGCATGCGAGATCAGACGTGATATTGAAAATACAGCAGGGGTTGGAACTGTGGAGAGAAATCCCGAGCAGTATTGGAATTCAAAGCCTGTTGAAGTTTGTGATCTTTGACATCAAAGAAGATGGACATTAATCATTTGTCGCAGCACCAAATGCTGCAAAGGGGGAGAAAAATAAAATGATGGATCATGGAGCTTTGATATCTGAAATACTTAGCTGGCTGGGCAACATCTGGGGAGAGAGATTTAAAGTCCTTTCATTTGAAATGGGGAATGTTGAAAATAAATAGGCTTAAAGCGTTTTTTCGCGGGGCGACTTGACGCAAGATGTAACCAGAGTGAAGTGGTCATGGTCTAGCACGATATCACACGATATAACGGGGTGTAGATAAAGAGTTCCCACGGTACTCGGCATTTCCGTTATTTGTGCGAGTAACTTGTCCGTCTCCCGAGCTTTCCCGTTAAATCTTGAATGAACATTGTGAACTACACGTGGCACAAATGATGTCACTTTTTTTTCAGACACTATAAATATCCTCCCTTGGTTGAATTGGCTCATTTGGAGACATGCCTATACTAAGTAGTTTCGAGTACAGGATGGTGGTTTTTTTCATTGACGCGCTGTATGCAGCAGCCCACTATGTGCATCGAGGACGCTTGCGTGAAGGCAGAAGGGAGAGATTAATTAAAAAGAGAATTAAGAGGAAGTCTCACTGGGTGTGAAAGAGCAAATAGGCCATCTCTGCGCTACTACAATTCACAATTGGGGAGTGTGCCGTGGCAGGACAGCTATATTGATGGGTAGCCGACCACAGGAACACTACTGCATGTTAGCAGAAATGCATAGCAAATAAGCTGACTTTCTAGTGTTGTCCTCTGAAAAGTGCTTCCTATAAGATGTTCGTCCGCAAAACCTGCCATTTAGCACATTGCATTGTCCCTTTTAATGCCTGAGTTTAGGCTTGTTGCGGAGGTTAATGAATATAATGTGTTTAAAATAATCTAGCGTGCCTCATTTGTTGATTTTCGTGTTTGCGAGGCCCTTTTATAGACAAATGGTTGGTGTGATGCATCTTCTCTCAATATGTGCAAGAAGTTGTCTTTTTATATTGTCAAATAGGAATAAAGACTATGTCTCACATTTACCGTGCTGATTGGCTTATTTTATTTTCTACCGAGAGGTGAAACTTTCAAACGTTTAAATAGCTCAACAATTGATGGACCTGAACACTCAAAAATGAAACTTAATGAAAATGTGATTATATCACCTCCCTTCAACTATTTTGTGTTTCAGCATGAGAGGGATTATAACATTAGAGACATTCATCTTGTAGTGATGTGTTAATGAAGAATTGCAGACATCAAGCTGATAGTAAAAAATATATTTATTTAACAATGAGGTAAACAAGCACTGCCGATCAAACTGCTGAGGTAAAAGCTTTATCACACTTCAGGCTATCATAAAATGTGGAGCCACCAACAGAAACAAAGTAATGCCCAAGAGGAAAAGACACACATATTAACATACAGACATTTGCAGCAAACCCAATCTGTCAAAGATTGACACAAAAAGCTGGAGTACCTCAGCGGGACAGGCAGCATCTCTGGAGAGAGTCTGAAGAAGGGTCCATTTTGTGTCTATCAGTCATATCAATTTACACGCAAATCTTTGATCTTAAACTCATTGTCCAGTTTTACTGCACAGCGTATTATACAAGTTCACACCAGTGTAATATCCGTGCATAACATAACACAATCAATGACTATCACTGCTGCTGTCCTAATTCCCCATTTACTCCCCAAATTCCTCATTTACTGGTGCGCTCCTCTAATTCCCCATTTACTGGTGCGTTCCCCAAATTCACCATTTACTGGTCCCCTCCCCTAATTGACCATTTACTGGTCCCCTCCTGTATTGTTCTATTTTCTGTAAAATCACCCTTCCCATTCCCAGGTTTAAAGCTGGGCTGGGATATTAAAACACACGCAGACAGGGAATTTTGGAACGGCACTGCGGCACAATAGTGGAGTTGCTGCCTAACCCAGAGATTAGTGCGGGTGTCACAGGTTATGGGGAGAAGGCAGGAGAATGGGGTATGAGGGAGAGATAGATCAGCCATGATTGAATGGCGTAGACTTGATAGGCCGAATGGCCTTATTCTACTCCTATCAGGGAGAGTTAGATTTCGCTCTCAGGGCTAACGGAATCAGGGGAGATGGGGAGAAGGCAGGACGGGGTACTGGTTTTGGGTGATCAGCCATGATCATAGTGAATGGCGCTGCTGGCTCGGAGGGCCAAATGGTCTACTCCTGCACCTGTTTTCTATGTTTCTAAAGCCACACCATCATCTCTCATGGATGGACGGATGCTAGCCACAAGGTAACCTCTAACAACCTCTCTCTCCTCCCATTTCTTACCCTTCCCTCGCCCGCACCCCACCCCACCCCCCCCCACTGTGGCCCATCTAGACTCGCACCTCTTTCAGCCCTCCCCTCACCCCCCCCCCCCCCCCCCCCCCCCCCCCCCCCCCCCCAAACATTCCTTCCCCATGTTTCACAATCCTATCTTACAGACTATGCTTTAATCTAGGGTCTTTGTTCAAACCATCTGCCCCCTCGCCCGTGTCCATCTATTACCTGAGATAGACACAGAATGCTGGAGTAACTCAGAGGAACAGGCAGCATCTCTGGAAAGAAAGAATGGGTTTAAGGAATGGGTGAGTTTGGGAAACCCATTCCTTCCATCCAGAGATCAAAATGCTGGAGTAACTCGCTGAGTTACTCCAGCATTTTGTGTATCTTCGATTTAAAGCAGCATCTGCAGTTCCTTCCGACACCTGCCACGCTTGATCCTGCCTCCTCTTTCCCAGCTGGAACCGAAACGTCACCTATCCATGTTCTCCAGAGATGCTTCCTGCCTGAGTTATTCAAGCATTTTGTGTCGAAAAGTGGAACTTGCTACGAAAAGTGGAATCAGATACAATCAGCAGGTTTGAGAGACATTTGATTTGAAGTTTGAAATTTCCAAACACTTTTTAATCAACTCGCACCGAACGACTAGTTCCAAAGTTTTCGCCAGTTAAAGGATATTGAGACCACCTTTTTTACTCACCTTCTGTCCCCTCTGTCCAGCTTCCGGGTTTACCGTTCGCAGGAGTTCCCACAGTAACCGCAAGAGTTATTACGGAAATCGCACGGATATCGCACTGGCCACTACGTTCATATAAAGTTGCAATGTTCAACCACAAGTGTACAAGTCACTCTTGGAGAAATTCAAGCTTGCAGCTTGCTTGAATTTTCTCCCGAGTCACCAAGTTACACGATTACCTGCCGTTAGCGCCACGGTGGTCCACGGTGGTCCACGAATGCCGTACTGTTATCGCACGAGGTTCCCATGATGTTAAACTCTGGTTGACTCTTGCGTCGTCGCCCCGTGAGAAAGGCCTATTACTGTAGAGAGGAACAGGGGAGAGGAGGAGTCAATGGCAGGAAGGACCGATAATGGATGCAAGAGATTAAATGACAAAAATCGTTGAGAGTGCAAGGCCAAAGAGGGTGTTAATAGAAAAATATAATGAAGCGTAAGATGAGTCTGGGGGAGATGTAACTGGTAGGAGGATTGTTACCTGTTTCCACCAAAGGAAAGTAATGTTAGTGCTGGCCTACATTAAGATTCATTGGAATGATTCAGTGGTCTTTTGATGGAAGGGTCAGAATATGGTGGAGAATTAAAACAATTGTTATTGTTTATGCCTGTCTTGGGTGTGAAAGACCACTGTCAAGACGTGGTTGTTCAGGGATGAGAGGGGAGGGGCTGAAGAGATAACAAGGATCTTGCAGGTGATTATGGGAGGAAAGATGAAGGCAGAGTAGAATATTTTATGAATATCTGGTTGGGGCACAAATCACCCGTTATCTCATCGAATGGCAACATGAGCTTTAACTCTACTCTTGTTCCCTTGGGGTAGAAATTTGTTAGTTATTACAAAGGTTTTCACAAAATGGGAGATTGAATGTATAATCCTTAATTTCCTAAAGAGCAGGGAACAGTTTAAAATATTTTATTTTTTGCTGACTGGATAGCACGCAATAAATAAGTGTTTTCACTGTACGTTGCATACATGTAAATGGTAAACTAAAACAAAAAAATGAAAGCACCATTCTTTATTTCATTGATACAAATACATCGATAGTGATGTAACCTGGGGTCATTGGGTGTTTCGGGTCTTTCAACATCAGACACCCTCACCCAGGCGACCCAGCCGTGGTTGATCAGACCACGACTTGTGTTCAGGTGGCATTCACTCCTCCCCATGGACCTCCTCTCCTGATCCAGAGCCATCTCGAGGCCTTCTCCGCTGCCTCTGTGGTGTTCTTGATGGCCTTTCTCCTCGCCACTCCATTTATGCCCAGTGCACTCAAGGCTTTGTAGAGCGATTGCCCTGCAAAACCTCTGCAGCCAACCTCGATGGGCATACACCTTGCCTTCCAGCCCTGCTTGCGGCAGTCTATGACCAGCTCTTCATACTTGGCCATCTTCCTCTCGTGGGCCTCCTCCAGTCGGTCCTCCCACGGCACAGTCAGTTCCAACAAGACGATGTTTTTGGTCGCCTCTGAGACCAGGAGGATATCTGGCCTCAGAGTGGTCGTGGCAATGTGCTGTGGAAACTTCAGCTGTTTCACCAGGTCTACGGAAATCTGCCAGTCCTGCGCAGTCGCCAGGATTCCGGACTGATTCCTGGCTGCTGTGGTTCTTGGCAGCTGCACTCCGGCCTTCACGAAGGTGATCATCTGGGTGGTGGGGCGTTCTCGTCTGCAGCTGCTGATTCCCATGCTGATGGCTTCTGCAATGGGTTTGAGAACCTGGTCGTGACGCCATGTGTACCGGCCCTACCCTGCCCAAGAGACTTTGGGCAACAGCTCAGGATGTGTTCCAACGTCCCCTTGCCTGAGCATTGCGGGCAATCTGGAGATTCCACTTTGCCCCAGATGAAGAGGTTCGATGGGCTGGGCAGGACATCATACACTGCCTGGACCAGGAACTTGATGCGCTGTGGATCAGCCTGCCAGAGCTCAGTCCATGGCCTGCTCCCACCTTGTCCAGGCTCCCTGCTGCCTCAATCCAACTGCTCTGGTACACCTCTCCTACTCCACCACTGCCCTCACTTCCTCCTGGACCAGCCTGCGCCGCTCCTTCCCCTTGGCCTTGTCAAACTGGGGAGATGGGAAGATTACCAGGTCTGCTCTTCCCCGAGTCACTGCTCCCACCAGGACTCTGTGGCGTATCCGGGACTCTGCTTGCTGCACGGCTTCGCTGGCTCTCCACTTCCTCCCAGTTTTCACCTCCACCCCTGCTTGAGCCACCTTGGGGTCGCTGGAGTCCCTGTACAACATCACCTCTCTGGCCCGAGTCACCTTGAACTCCTCCTCCAGGGACTTCAGGGGCAGCTGGAGCTTGGTGTTATTTCCATAAAGGGCGATGCTGCTAAGGCTCCTGGGCAGTCCCAGCCACCTTCTGAAAAAGCTGCTGACTTTCCTCTCCAATATTTCTACGATGGATATTGGGACTTTGTAGACAAGCAGTGGCCAGAGTATCCTTGGCAGGATACCATGCTGGTAAATCCATGCCTTGAACTTGCCGGGAAGCCCCGACCGGTCCACTGCTCTCAACCAACTCTCCAGCTCCTGACAGGTTGCCTGGACAGATGCTGTATCTTTCAGGCTGCTGTTAAACATCTTGCCAAGATTCTTCACTGGCCTATCGGAGACAGTTGGGATTGGTGTCCCTTCGATGTTGAAGCGGAACCTGTCCATGACTTTGCCCTTCTTCAGCACCAGTGACCTTGATTTTCCTGGCTTAAACCACATCCTTGCCCATCCAATCCCTGCAGGATCCACCTGCCTCCTGGCACTGACTCAGTGGTGACAGTCAGGTCGTCCATGAAAGCTCTGATTGGTGGTTGGCGCATTCCTGAATTACCCTGAAATGAACAACTTATTTGTTCATTGAAACAAAAAAGAGTATAGGAGCAAAGAGGTTCTTCTGCAGTTGTGTGTGTGTGTGTGCATGTGTGTGAGTTTGTATGAGTGTGTTTAAGTGTGTGTATGTCAATGTATGAATGGTCATATGAGTTTGTGTGTATATTATGTGTGTATATGAGTTTGCATGTATGAGTGTTTATATGTGTGCATGTCTGTATGTGAGGGCACACACAAATTAGTGTATTCATGGTTGTGTATGTGAGCGTGAGTTTGCATGTGTGCGTTTGTGCGTGTGTCTGCATCCATGTCTGTCTGCGTGGACGCACAAGTTTGTGTGTGCGTGAGGTTTGTTTGCTTTTATCAGTTGAGGAATTTGGATCAGTTTTGCATAGTTCACTTTTATTTTGTAACCAGGCAGCTTCCATGATCCAAATAATTGCACAGCATCAAAAGAAAATATATGAATCTCACCTTGTAACAAACATGGAGATTCTTAAAAAAACATCTGGTCCATTAGAAGTTGTTAATGGAGTACAGCTGTACAGCACGGAGAGTTAAATCTGAGGCCCGTAATTGATCACCAAAACTTTCAATGTGATTTATTTATGTTGCTAGCCCTAAATTTTAATAATTTCTTAAATACTTTTTATCATTTTATTGCCCTATTTATTTCACTCAGTTTGTTCTTCCCCAGGAAACACATTTCCTGTTGTTTAATGGCCAGGTCATGTGGTCTGCTCCCAGGCAGGTCCTTACTCATTCCTCGTTAGGTGCCAGGAAACCTGTGAAAGCAGTCTAGCAAACAGTTCCCTCTTCTCGTTCCAGCCCACCCATTTATAGGGTGCTACCTTGCCACTGCTTGACAAGTCCTTGCATTTATGGCAATGGCTCAGAATTCATCTGAGCAGAAAATGAAGTCTTTGTCCCCGGGATCTGCCACACAGCAACCAAGATTCTTACTGCCATCTATAATAAGCACAAACTAATTTTATATAAGAAAAAAAAAAATCTAAGCAGACATTAACAAAGAGAACGGACCCAGCCATCTGCCAGAATTAAATGGAAAGTTAGAAATGTCATAATCTGTTTGCTTTTCTGTTTAGCTGCACACAAGCCACGACTGAAGAATATCAATTTAAAACCCAATGTATTAACTGTATGCATGAAGTTGCGTCTCAGCTTTCCGCAATTTTTAACGGACTTCCCAAAAATTTCAAGTGGTGAAACGGGACAATTCTTGGACTTTGCTATTAATTTGTTTGAAGAACATAGATCAACAGTCACATTAAATATATCAAGTGCAGGGAGAAGCAACAGCCAAAAAGTTGCTTGGAAAATGTCCGCAGTATCCTGAAGGTCTGTCTTAGGGATTGTCTATTGTTTGGTTGGATAAGATGAATTGCACCACCATGCACAGATAATTCCTGAAGCCACTGTTCTGTTGCTAAGTGACCTTATTTATAATACTATATTATCATCAATAGATTGGAACATTTTTCACGATCATGATCTGGTTTGAATAGAATAACTCATAATTTATCGTGCATTTATTTGTTGTAGCTGTTGTTTCTAATGAGGCTGTAAAGCCGCAGCAAGCCAGACTTTCATTGTTCTGATTTACATCTGCTGTATATGACAACTAAATAAACACATTTAAATGCTTTAGCTATATCAAAGTGACAATGTTAGCATTTTATTCCAACATTTATAGCTGGCGGTCTGTTTCCTCCTCTGACAGACTTGATCCACAATTCACTTACGTATTTGTGAAATATTACGTAACCATCCTTTCTTACTAACCAAAAATGCAGTCTAGTCTTAAATAAATGTGTCCAATAACAAGTGATTTTTATGTGGGATTTCTTTAACTCTTTTTTAGAAGTATAGATTAAATTAAAATGCGATAAAACATGAAACATTTAGCACTAATTGTAAATAATAATAATTTGTATTTACTTGGTGTTCAGTCGCGAAAGTAGTGCAATTTGAAAGAGAAGATTCTCTCTTCTTGCTACATGCTGTGGTTAGATTTTTGCTTCTTGACAATGCAAGGAAAATTCTATGATAGACGGAATGGAATAAAATTTTAACATCACTTAAAAATTGTGGGTAATTATTTGATGAAGCAGTTTTATAGTCTATTCTAAAGTGTTTTGTGATTATTGTGCTGTCAGAAAATTCAGATTGAAATTTGGGAAGGTTCCAAATCATTGGGTAATCTGTTCAACGAAATTGCCGACCAGAGTGAAGACAAACCTACGCTCAGTTCTTTTGGGAAATGTTTACAATGTCGCCACACAAGAAAACCAGAGGAAACATTTCTAATAGTTCCCAGTCCCGATACTTGTACCAAGGGAGCGTATTGAGTGAAGGCCAAAAGACAAAATGAGAGGGCATTCAGTGTTATGCAACATCTTGTGGCTGCTTCAAAAACTGGCCATTAATAGATTTGGCAAAAAAGCTGCCTTGTTTGTGTCTTTGGCCAATTTTATAGTATGTGGTCAAGAGACATCTAACGAAAAGCAAGAAAATGACTTAAAAGTGTGAATAAAACAAACCCGCAGGCTCAGCAATCTGTCAACACCCAAAATCTTCTAAAAATAAATACGTTTTCCCAATGGACTCACTTTTCCAGTTCATAAATTTGGAAGACAGCATTAACGCCTTTCAAAGTAAAGCACTTCAAAAATGTGAATCAGACACTTTGACAGTTATGATAAAATAAGATTTTTTTTTTCGATAACTGCGAAAGAAATGTCTATTCTGTGTCTATTGTACATTAGACAAATGTGACGACTTCAACGAGATGAAAATTCAGGCTTTTGAAAAGGAGATCCAATAACATCAGGCGTCATTACAATGTTTACTTAAACAGTCCTGCCTGCGAACTTATTGCTATTGCAAGCTTGACCTGCCTATCTGTTAATTAAAGAATGTGAAGACAAATAATCACAATCTGGATGTGGGTTGCAATCTTGCAATTCAGCCTGTAAAGGCAGGCTGTTTAATTAAACTCCCCCACACAAGTGCTCTCTTTATTTGGTGAAATCATCAGACATACACTGTTTATTATGATAATATTGGAGATGAAAAGCATATTACTGCCATGTTGTTTAGCTTTAGTCCAAGAAGTGAGGGAAGTCAATAGTGTGGTTTAGCATACCCGATGTTAACGCACAATCATGTGCCTGTCAGAGTTGAAGTTTCTAAACTCTTCGTTGCACAGTTCAAACCATCTGAAAAAGATTGAGGTGAGGATAGCCAGTGTTTGAAGCATGTTGGCAAGATTACAGAGAACTTGAGAGGGCAAATGGTTTCCATCATACTTCCCAGCCATTTTTAGGGAAAAGAAACATTCAAAAAGTTATGGTCGCTAACTGCTGATCCAGCTCTGTGTAAAGTTTTGACTTTACGAAACCAATGTTTACTATAGCACATTTGCATTAGATTTGCATTAGATAAATATCATTTAAGTATTATAACCCACATATACTTGTTAATTTAAAACTTCTCGTATGGATACTTGAGAATGATATCATGCTGCGATTATGAAATTAGTCATATCGTAGAGCTGTGTATATTTGCACAAACCAGCACAAACAGCTTCTCTGACGAATGGACCACCTGTGTCCAGGAAAGTCCTGATTTAATCAAAAATAACTTTGAAGGCCCAGAACTAAGCAGCGGATAAAAATCTGGCTTAGTTCCTGCCACCGTTCGCTTGGCAGTGACCTTTGTTGAAAGGTACACAGGTGAGGACAGAACAAACTTTGCTGTGATGCACTTTGGAACCAGCTCAATCAGTGGCCATGAGGGTAAGGTTTGGGGCTACACCATAATCCAGCATGACGATGCTGCATTCGGAAGGAATGGACATTCAAAAAGAAAAGATGAAAGTTTCACAAAACATTAGGGTTTTAATGCTCCTAAATTTCTACATTGCCAACATCAGCTCCCACTGCCCAATCAGTATCAAATCCAATGTTAACCTGCTAGCTTCGCTATGGACAGTGAACTGACAGAGATACTTTTCCATCAGTCTGAAGAAGGATCCTGTCCCACTGAGTTACACCAGCATTTTGTGTCTTCGGGATATTTCCTCTGTATTTTTGACTTCTGGTCTTAGCAAATCTCATCAACTTAAATTGGTTTTGCCAATAAGTGTTAAAACATTGTAGTTTTGCAAGATGTTGGTGAGGCCACGGACTTTTGTGTTCAGTTTTGGTCACAATTTTGCCATTGAACTAGAAAGAGTGGAGAGAAGATTTATGAGAATGTTGCAAGGGCTCGTGGGACTGAGTTATAGCAAGTGGTTGGGCAGGCTTGGATTTTATTCCTTGAGGCACAGAAGAATTAGGGATGATCTTTTAGAGGTATAAAATCATGGCGGGCATAGATATAGTGTATGCACACAGTTACTGCCTCAGGGTTGGGGGATTAAGACATCGATGGCATAGGTTTAAGTTAAGATGGAAAAGATTTAAACACATCTGAGGGATATCTTTTTCACTCAGAGGGTGTTGGATATATGGAATAAGCTGCCAAAGGAAGTGGTTGACACAGGTACAATAACAACATTTAAAGACATTTGAATAGGTGCATGGATAGGAAACAAAAAGAGAGATATGGTCAAATGAGGGTAAAAAGGATAAGTTTAGATGAGCATCTTGGTCAGCATGGGTGAGTTGGGCCGAAGGGCCTACTTCCATGCTTTATGACTCTATGACTCCATGACATTGAATCATCTCTATCAGGAACCCATGTTAAATTGGAGATGAGGACAGATCATATTTCTACTGAAGATAATTTAAGAAAACTAAATCATAATTTGATTTTTATTACATTCATTCTCTAGTCACTTTATAAATACATAGTAATTGTAAGTAGCACCTTTTTGGTGTTTCACCATGAAAAGGATCCTGGTCACCAGCAAGTATTCCAAATGTGAATCCAATAACTTATTTACCCGGCAAACCTTCTTTGTTGTGATAATTGATTACAACATGAGAACTTTATCTGTCTCTGAACTATTTCCTTTTAAGTATTAGGGAGTTTGAACTGCTCGAATGTTTGAAGATGCTGGAACCACTTCAAACAATGAGAGATTAAAGAACTTTGCTGAAAGATCTAGCTGTGAGTGACATTTTGGGACTGTGTGGTTAAGATGACAAACAAAGTTTAAAATGACAGGTTCTCAATTTTCTCAACATTAACAGATATTATTGAGATGAGTAAAAACTGTGAAAAAAAATTAGGTCCTTATCATTATATTAATACTAGTTTGTTTTGGCTTTGGTCTACGTTAGGCTAGCTTCTTAGCACAAATAGTTTAACTACTTAGCTAATCAAACAGTTCTTAAAAAACTAAGCTTGCAAGTGATTAATGTTAGTAAGGCTATATTCAGAATACGCATAGCTTCAAAGAAAAGGAGGTGGTATAGCAAATCAAGAAATGACTTAATTAAATATGATTTTTACTGGATGGACATATTTTATAATAGAAAAGTGGTATTCAGAACTCCAAATCCCATTGAGCTTAATGGCATCCAGCAAGTCCATATACAGGCAGTACACACTCTTTCAATCAGATTACATTTTTTAGGAATCAGGATATGAAAACCCAGTTGATAGTTTATCCTACCCATCTTGAGAGAAGTATAAACTTTTATTCCTGTCTCATCAAACTTGTAAATAAATGTAACAAGCAACAGTGGATTGAGTCAGTGGATCATATCTGTGAGTTGGACTACAAAAAGCATTCTTAATATTGAACAGCGATATTATCTCAGATCTCCCTTGTTTACCTGGCATTACTTCTATTGAATGTGAAGTCATGGATATGTTTTTCTTTAGCAAGGTGAGCAAGAAGTGGCACACAGTGGTGCAGCAGTAGTGTTGCTGCCTTACAGAGCCAGAGACACAAGTTCGATCCTGACTATGGGTGCTGTCTGTATGGAGTTTGTACCTTTACATAGAAACATAGAAACATAGAAAATAGGTGCAGGAGTAGGCCATTCGGCCCTTCCAGCCTGCACCGCCATTCAATATGATCATGGCTGATCATCCAACTCAGTATCCCGCACCTGCCGTCTCTCCATACCCCCTGATCCCCACAAGGGCCACATCTAACTCCCTCTTAAATATAGCCAATGAACTGGCCTCAACTACCTTCTGTGGCAGAGAATTCCAGAGATTCACCACTCTCTGTGTGAAAAATGTTTTCCTCATCTCGGTCCTAAAAGATTTCCCCCTTATCTTTATACTGTGACCCCTTGTTCTGGACTTCCCCAACATCGGGAACAATCTTTCTGCATCTAGCCTGTCCATCCCCTTAAGAATTTTGTAAGTTTCTATAAGATCCCCCCTCAATCTTCTCATTCCCAGGAATAAGTCTGGCGAACCTTCTCTGTACTCCCTCTATGGCAAGAATGTCTTTCCTTAGATTAGGAGACCAAACCTGTATGCAATACTCCAGGTGTGGTCTCACCAAGACCCTGTACAACTGCAGTAGAACCTCCATGCTCCTATACTCAAATCCTTTTGCTATGATTGCTAACATACCATTCGCTTTCTTCACTGCCTGCTGCACCTGCATGCCTACTTTCAATGACTGGTGTACCATGACACCCAGGTCTCGTTGCATCTCCCCCTTTCCTAATCGACCACCATTCAGATAATAGTCTACTTTCCTGTTTTTGCCGCCAAAGTGGATAACCTCACATTTATCCACATTATACTGCATCTGCCATGCATTTGCCCACTCACCCAGCCTATCCAAGTCCACCCAGCCTCCTAGCATCCTCCTCACAACTAACACTGCCCCCCAGCTTCGTGTCATCCGTAAACTTGGAGATGTTGCATTCAATTCCCTCGTCCAAATCATTAATATATATTGTAAATAGCTGGGCTCCCAGCAGTTACCCTGTGACCGTGTGAATTTTCTCCGGGTGCATCAGTTTCCTCCCACACTCAAATGACGAACAGGTTTGTAGGTTAATTGGCTTAGGTAAAATTGTAAATTGTCCCTGGTGTGTAGGATAGTGCTTGTGTACGGGGATCGCTGGTCGGCGTGGACACGATGGGCCAAAGGGCCATTTCCACGCTGTCCCTCCAAAGTCTAAAGTCCAAGGACATTGTCTCCATGGACTCTTTGACAAGTTATCGCATGGTAAGGCTGGTCTGGGAGGTTAAATCACATGCGATCCTGGGCGAACTAGCCACTGAATACAATTGACTTGAAGATAGGAGTCAGAGGGTGATAATAGAGGGATGCCTTTCAGAATATATAGGCCTCTAACGTGTGATGTGGCACGTGGATATGTACTCAATCCACTGTTGCTTGTTACATTTATTTACAATTTTGATGAGAATATAGGTGTTATAGTTAGTATGTTTGTGAATGACACTAAATTGGTGGAGGTAAGAACAATTACAATATTTAAGAGACACTTGGAAAAGTATGTGGATGGAAAAGGTTTGGAGGGATATGGGTCAGGTAGAGACAATTGGGTCTAGCTCAGCAACTTGGTCAGCATAGACAAGGTGTAAAGCTCTTTGACTATTATTTCAGATACTTACTCTTAGTGAGTTCTGGTAACTTTTGATATCCAATATTTATTTTTTAAGATTTTATACCCAGCCTGCATACAGCACTGGCAAGGCACACTGTGTGTGATGATAGTGTTTCTTATGTTTAGGCACCATGAGTTGTCAAAATATAACATGGAACTAGAGTCACGTTTAAATCAGGCTCTCTCGTGGTGATAAGATTCTTATGAAATTCATTGGCAAGTCACGCAAGGGTGGTGGGTGTATGGAACAAGCTGACAGAGGAGGTAGTTGAGGCAGGGACTGTCTCAAGGTTTAAGAAACAGTTACACAGATACATGGATAGGACAAGTTTGGAGGGATATGGACCAAACGCAGGCAGGTGGGATTAGAGTAGATGGAACATGGAATATGGGCAAGTTGGACCAAAGGGCCTGTTTCTACTCTGTATTACTCTATGACTCTCTATAATTCTGTCAGAGGAGATTTTAGTTCAAACAGTAGCTATTGTACTCGTCTAAGGCAGGAGCCTGACAGTTTGGTTTGGAGGAGCAATCAGGTATTTATTCTGTATCCAATTAGAAAAGTAACACTAAAGCACATTTCACAACTGGAGGATGTACCAGAGTGCTTCTTACCCACTTTCTCCTGGGCAATTCCTGAGCTATCACGTTGGCTTTTAAATAGAGAGTTCCCAAACAGGAGAAGTATTCAATCCCCGCACTGAAGATGCCTTTAGTTGAGACTCGAATGGTCAATGTGGAAAGAATTTGACATAAAATATAGGCAGTGGTTCTGAATTTGTCCTGTTGAGCTCGGCCTTGCTGGCTGGCCTGCACATTGTTCATTTCGGGGATCTGAGTGAGCTGACACTGGTCACAGCTCCGACTCCACGAGTGGGTGAAGGGAGGCAGCAGCTGCCCGGCTCGAGGTCGGAAATGTACCGTTGCAAAGCAAGCCTTGTCCCTCCTCACAGGCAAGTGCCCAGCTGGAATCCCAGCCCTTTGCCACGGGATTTTTAAAGTCAAAGTAATATCCACTAATTGGCTTCGAAAAGCGACTCCGAAATGAAATGTGGGAAATGAAGAACAGGTGGCAGTGAGCAGCAATCAGCAAACCAGCTGTGGGGACATTAAGCCCCACAGCTGTCGGTGGGATATAATTGTACGATGGGATGCTGGCTTACTTTTTGCTGCAGTTCACCCCACTCCAAAGCATTCAGCACCACTTCAGACAGGTGCCCTTCGACATCATCTGCTTGGAGCTTAAGAGCTTTTAGCATTCTGACCGTTTTCGAATGTTATCCATCTTGATGGGTAGGATGAAAGCAGGCGGGGAGATTTTGAAGGAATCGGCTAAGTTCCATACTAATGTGGCATCGATTTCAAACCGCTTGGCCTTATGTCATCGAATGGTCTGTCAAACATCTTTTTTTCTGTACAAGTATGTAAGATATTTTTTCTCCTGGAGTCAGTATTTTGTGGAGCCATGTATTAAAACTGTCAGAGGATTAACGAACTGAAATAGGTTTACAAGGTCCAAGAGTCTGGTCTAGCGAAAGGAAATGTGGAAAATATGTCTCATGGGCAATCAATTCAGTAACACTTCATTGGTGCTTCTCCCCAATCATCAGATTATCTCTCTAATCCTGTCTCTGCCACTGTGTACACTGTGTACGTAATGTACAGCAGCATTACATTTTGCATCTGCACTCTGTATCTTCCCGGTTGTAATCAGTCAACTGAATCATCCTACCACAACCAGAGAGCAGTGCTGAACTACTATCTACCTCTTTGATGACCCTCGGACTAGTGTAGATGGGACATGTTGGCTGATGTCGGCAAGTTGGGCCGATGGGCCAGTTTTCACGCTGTATAACTCTGACTCTATGACTCTAAGTGCTCCCCCCCCCCCTCCCCCCACCCACCCCCCACACTTAATTCTCCTGCCACCAACCTTCTCTTAGGTAATTCACTGATGATTAATATGTTTGGGAAGTGGGAGGAAACGGGAGCACTCTTGGGAAACTCCTGCTACATTGGCGTGAATGTGAAAATTCCACGCTGACTGCACAGCCAAGCTCGAGATGGTGTGGAGCCATGAGACAGACCGCCGGAGCTGTGAGGCACACTTCTCCAAGTACGTTTTCCTTCTCCCTTCTTTGAGAACACAGCAGAAAAACACATTGCGCTGTTCAATTTCTTTGATTCCATTCCCATAGAAGAGAACGGCAGGACACAACGTTCTCTCCAGAATGGAAGAGACGTGGGATATGCTTACAGATGTGATTGACTGCATTGGTGTTGATTTGTTAACTGTGACCCTCCCTGATATTTGTAGCAGGCAGCATGATGTTGGATTTATCCACATTTATGGAAGTGTAATATTGGATGGCCCTTGTTAATTAAGCGACATTAGTATCACCCTTCTGTGATGATATTTACCAAACTAATTTTACATCAGTTTCTACCACAGTTCTTCTTTGCTTACCAAAGAGTGATAAAATAAATCAAACACATGCAATTCATACTGAAGGATAAGACCTTGTGACTGCTTTCCACATCTGCAGTTTCTTTGGGTAGAACAGCCAGTTCCATGATTTAAAGTTGTGATTTATCGACCAGAAGATAACAAAGTGGTTCAATGATCAAAAGCCTGCAAATCGGGGAGAAAAGTACTTGGAATGCTTTGTTGTCAGTTGGATCGTTCAAATATTAATAATACATCAGTCCTCCACCAAGCTCAAAGGAAGGCTGAATGTTGATGGTGCTGTAATGAAAGTATGAAGTGAGCGCAAGACCAAAGAGATGAAGGGTTGAAAAACCCATTCACTTTTAACCAAATAAAAAGAAAAGTATGGAGGCAACATCATTTATTTGTCAAAGAAAAAAAATATTGTCTGCAATTGACGTCACTTTACAGCAATTTCAATTAATGAGAGGCAATCTCATTTAGTAATAAGACATGCAAAATAGGCGCAAGTTTAGAAACAGTTTGAAGAAGTATGTCGAACCGAATCATCACCTATCCAGGTTCTCCAGAGATGCTGCCTGTCCCGCTGAGTTATTCCAGCACTTTGTGTCTTTTTAAAAAAAAAGTAATACTTGTTATTTTCTAGAATGTTTACCAGATTCTAATATAAGAAAACTTCCAGTCAAAAGACAGTCTAGTTCTTGAGGAAACAAGAAACTGCAGGTGCTGGTTTACAAAAAAAGACATAGAGTGCTGGAGTAACTCAGCACATCAGGCAGCATCTCTGGAGAACAAAGTCCTTCTAAAAGAGCCCCAACCTGAAATGTCACCTGTTCATGTTCTCCAGAGAAGCTGCCTGACCCGCTGAGTTACTCCAGCACTTTGTGACAGTCTAGTTTTTAACTATTAAGACTCCAGGACCATCCAAAAAGATACATTATATGGTTTACCACAACTTTTCTCATGACCAGTTTATGTTCTACTTTGTGAAGAAATGAAATTGAAAAGAGATAAAATAACAATGTTAATGATCATGACTGCAAACAAATTTCATTTCAAATGTAAATCAGTACATATACGGGCATCAGGGAAAAACATTGGCTGCTGTAATGAGATGGGCATGAAGGGAATAAAGCACAGGCTGGTGATCTAATATGAGCAGCTGAGTTTATGAATGATAAGCTTCACCCACAGCCACCTTAAGCATGGAAATGAGAAAAAGGACGAGTCGCACCCTGGCCACTCCCTCTTCTCCCCTCTCCCATCTGGCAAAAGGTATAGAAATGTGAAAACACACACCACCAGATTCGGGGACAGTTTCTTCACAGCTGTTATCAGGCAACTGAATCATCCTACCACAACCAGAGGGCAGTGCTGAACTACTATCTACCTCATTGATGACCCTCGGACTATCCTTGATCGGACCTTGCTTGCTTTACTTTGCACTAACCTTATTCCCTTATCATGTATCCATACACAGTAAATGGCTCGATTGTAATCACGTATTGTCTTTCTGCTGACTGGATAGCAGGCAATAAAAAGCCTTTCACTGTACCTTGGTACACGTGACAATGAACTAAACTGAAACTGATATATGAGTAAAGTCCTGGAGACAACAGGGGTGACATTTGATAGTCGCAAAAAGCTGGAGTAACTTAGCGGGTCAGACAGCATCTCTGGAGTAAAGGAATAGGTGATGTTTCGGATCGAGACCTGTCTTCAGACCAGATGATAACCAAGTCCAGTGGCGACATTTGCTTTGTTTGTTAGTTCAAAACAAGCAAAACAGCCTGCATGTATATTAATGTCAAGTTCCATCTCTACACTGTTATTTGGAAGGTTTTGCTTAGACTATGATATATAGGAAAGGAGATAAACAGTCTGATATAATGGGTTGAGGCCCCTACTTCTGCACCATAAATTTCTATGATCTGTTAATATTATTCAAGAATTCTTTAGACTAGTAACGTGTATCATCTCTTGTGGCTAAACCGCATCAAGCAACATTTAGAATCATTGCCATGAAGTGTAAATATAACTTTTAATTGAGAAATAAATAACATGCAGACACGAATAGGCCAGGCACTAATTAAAGTGTTGTAGATGCTGCTTAGCCGTGTCCCACAATTTTAATTAAAGGAATAGTACTCTTAAATTAACAAGACCAAATAGCAGTAACTTTGGAATGCACTTTTTTTTAAATAAATGGAATTATTCCAAAATATATTTAAAAAGTTCGGTTGTACCTATAAAAATAATGTATTATGGACAAAATCATACATGTGATCCAATAATTGTAGGTTCAAAGCATACGTAATGGATATCAATCCTGATGATAAACTTTATTTCCCAATAAGCTTAAATGTGTTTGGACATCAAAGAGCTAGAGCACATGCCAGTTGGCCTCTACACCGGAGGTGATTGCCAGCACAAATGTAATCCAAGCAGAATAAACCTGCTGTACGAAACTGAAGACTTGCATTTATATAACTTCTTTCATGGTCTCAGGGTGTTCAAATGGTTGACATGCAGATCAGTGTTTTTCCTTTTGCACGGTTCATGTATTGTATATATTTATTACCTGAATAAAGTCTATTTTGAAATATTTTTAAAAAGTGAGAAATTTTAAATCTTTGCCTACATTTACATTCTCTTCAAAAATGTCAAGAGGGTTGAGAAATGATTGAGAAGCATTCATGTTCTCATGGTCTCTCAAATGAATCGATTCCCTTTCCTAGAGTATCCTCATATACTTCTCACAAGCTGTAAAGCTGATTTAGCCTTGATGACTAAACAGTGATTTCCCCCCAACAGGCCCCTGTTAATGAAGCATTGGGAAGCCACGATGCAATAGCGATCTGATCATCTTTTACGAATGAGGCTCCCATTTGCATCTGTCAAAATCGACAGCATAATTATTAGAGACTAGCTGGAAATGTGACGAATCAAAGTTCAGCTGTTTGCCTCCTCCCTTCTGGCCCATCAGCGAGAATTAAAATATCCTCCAGTATTCATTGCAAAGAGAAACTGCCAATTAATTACATTAAGGCTATAATCTACATCTACATTCAAATGGACGAAACATCCTTGGTTACCGAGATCCTCCAGGCCGTGAACTGCACCATGGAGTCAATATGGTCAATTGGCCCGTAGAGTCTGTGTTGATCATCAAGCATCAATTTGCACTAATCCTGCACTAATCTCATTTTATTCTCCGCACATTAGCATCAATTCTCCCCAGATACTACAACTCATCTACACATTAGGGACAATTTACAATGGCCAATGAAGCTGCATGTGTTTGGGATCCAGGAAGAATCTAAAACACCTGGAGAAAATCTACTTGTTCATGGAGAAAATGAGTAAACAATGCAGTGGGTCCTGGAAACCGATTGAACCCAGGATACTGGGGCAGTGAGGCAGCAACTCCACCAGCAGCACTATCTGCTACTGCCTTGTGGTTACTTCAATGGCCAATGGTTTCTTTATTGTCATTAACTTTGTGATCAGCCCCTCAAAATAAGGGAAGGGATTCCACGCCAGTGGGCCACATGAGATGCAGCTAATATGGACATTACCTATTACTTGATGATTCCATCGTGAAACAGTTACTTGAAATTCATTGAAATTCATTTTTAGCAAAGAAACATCAAAAGGATTGTTATGTGTAGGAAGGAACTGCAGATGCTGCTTTAAACCAAAGATAGACACAAAAAGATGGAGTAACTCAGCGGGACAGGCAGCATCTCTGGAGCGAATGAATGGGTGACGTTTCGGGTCACGACCCTGCTTCAGACCCGACCCGAAACATCTTCTATCCATGATCTCCAGAGATCCTACCTGACCCGTTGAGTAACTCCAGCACTGTGTCCTTTTGTGTAAACCAGCACCTGCAGTTCCTTGTTTCTATTGTACCGATCTATGTTCTATGGTATTTAAGTCGTTCCCAGATCCCCAGCAAACTAATCCCAAGCAAAGATGCCGCAAACCTGAGGTCTTTTTATATAACTATGTTTTTATTTCATGATTATTAGACATCCAGCATCCCAGGTTAAGAGTTTCTGATCCAAAATAAGATCCCCTCTGCTCTGTCCCATCCAGTTCCACTGCCTCTGCTCTATTTTGCACACTAATCTTTCTCTGCTCTGTCTGGGTGATATTATCAATTGGTGCAATTCGCACCTTAAATGCTGGGGTACAATTTCAAACTGGGATTTCACCGAGACTAGTATGGAGTGAATTTAGAAAGATGGCTGCTGTCAGGAGTGAAAACCTGCACTAATTAAACCCATTTTTAATGCTAAACTGAAGCAGTTATGGAATAAGTACAGTCGATATTTCCAGCAACATTATAATACCCACAGCATAATCAGGTCGGAGTTTAGAGATCTCTTTCTTGACACTTGGCACATTGTTCTTTAAACTCTGCACAGCAACAAAGCCACGGAACCTAATTACATCTTCATGTTGTTATTGTAAAATGATTAAAGATTTCTCTCTCATAGCTGAGTTTGATAAATATGCTGTCTGGTTTGTTTGTGAACATTGCAGGCTCAGAGCATTTGGGGTCCAATTTTGACATGTAAGAGTTAACTACTTTCAGCTGGGGTCACAGCAGGGGCCCTGCAATTGACCACAGTTTAGGGGGGGTGGGGGGGGGTAAGGGATGAGAACAAAAATAAATCACCCCGCATTCTCACTTCCTCTGTGTGTGTGAGGGGTGCTGGACTCAGCTGCAAAAGCACTTACAGCCACAATGGAATAACCTGCTAAACGTGATTGTTGAGACCAGCGCTTGCACAACTTGCACAACTTGTACATGGGTGATGGGTCATTAGCGGTCACCATCCACCCCAGCATGTTCTCGCCGCAAGAGGAGTGAACGTTGGAGAAAGAAAGGAAAATATAAAACCTGATCATAGAAGCCGTCGCCTTAAGTAAGGCCATCACATGCCCACCTTGTTTAAATATACTTCAAAAATATATTAAAATGAAATGATATTTATACGTTTTGACAAGCATCTGTTCCATTACTTTTTAGTATTTAAAACAGAAACTGCAACATTTTTGGTTTTGATCAAATTTACTTGTAATTGTACGAGCATTTCAGAGACATAGATTTTAGATCAAAATAAAAATGTCACTGATGTGTCTTGAATGGGTTCCGCAAGGTATTATGTTCAAATAACACAGCTGCTTGCTGTTGTTCATCTTCAATATTTGTTACAAAAATGTATACTTCAAGCTTAGTGATATACATTTAATGCTTTGTTTAATCGATGAATACAAAGCTTATAAAAGCAGCTGAATCTTTAGAACGGAGATTTCAGACCACATTGTTCAGGGCAGCTATTTGATGCATGTTTTTCTTTCAGCTTTTCCATCAGTTGCTTTCAGTGTCAAGAAGACAAAACTGTTCATCCATTAAGTTGATTGAAGGATGTGTTTACAAGCACTCTCGGAAGAACTCGAGTGACTTTGGAGAGGTTTCAATCAGCAGGTGAGGGTCATTTCCTGAGGACACTAAAGAATTTAAACTTGCCTCGGACTAGTCAAAGCAACAGTTTCAACAAAAAAGGTGATTCCTTTTTTTGTGAAAAGCGCTACTCGATGTCAAACATTTCCAGTCAGTGACAAATTTTTGCAATGTCTTTGTTAAGAAATCTGCTATCAAGAGTTTCCACATAGCAGGTGACTAAAGCCACCTGCCCCTCCCTCCATCTACTGTATAAACAAGTACGAAGATCTGAGGGGAAAATTTCACAAAGATCAAAGCTTAGGATAATCCATCTGGAATTTCTCAAAGCTGGCTAAGATTTCTAAAACTCTGCTGGAATTTTAAAAGGAATTTTAGGTCGCTTCTCTTCCAGCTGAGATAGGTTCTGGTGGAGGTTTTTTTAACACACGGTTGGTACATTTATTGAGTGTGAGCTTATCGCTCAGGAGGAGAACTTCAAACACTAACGCACGGCTAGGCAATGAAAGGAGAACTCAATTGATTTACTTTCCTTCTGTGCGGCGTGCTTCTGCAAAGCAAAGAAACAGAATTCATAACTTTAACTTGAGCACCTTCACCGTACTCCCCTCACTAAAACTATGTCATCTTACCTCTCACATGGTTATGTTTAAAATGATTAAAATATAACTCTGACAAAATGTACAGACTTCTTATACCAAGGACACTTTGTTTCTCTGGGTGTTGTGAAGAATATACGTGTCTGACGGTAAATCGCAAGGTTACATTTTCATTGCCATTGGTATTAAATGCATGAATTAGGACCAGGCCTTTCAATTCCTTCAACCGTTCTACCTTTTAAAAAGATCACGGGTGACCTGATTGTAACCTCATCTCCACATTCCCACCTTCCCCCAATAACCTTTCACCCTCTATTGTTCAGGTTCCCCTAACAACCCCAAAGTAAGCTATAGAAAAAAAACCAATGCTACCTGGAAACACGTTACAACGTTTCAATCTCATTGCTTGGAAGGTGGAACCAAAATGACAGCCATCTTATGTTAGATTTCTGTTCTGTGCATCAAGCACCCTGAATTATGATGAACACCTTTCTTGGGTAAAAACTCCAGGATAAGGACTGCTTCCGTCCATGCCAGTTCCGTGGGTTCTAAGGTGCCTGACGAGTACCCAGTGAGATCTGTAGGAAGGAACTGCGGATGCTGGTTAAAACCGAAGCTAGACACAAAGTGCAGGAGTGGGTGAGGCAGCATCTCTGGAGAGAAGGAATGGGTGACGTTTCGGGTCGAGACCCTTCTTCAGACTGAGGTATCGACCCGAAACATCACCCATTCCTTTTCTCCAGAGATGCTGCCTGTCCCGCTAAGTTACTCCAACACTCTGTCTACCCTGTGAGATCTGTGCTAGGGAGCTGTGTGATGGGCCAGGTGGGTTAGTGTATTGGCCTGGCTTCCACTGTTTAACCCTAGCCTCTTCATTGCTTCCTGCTGTGGAGATTTGCGGGAAAAATACTCATTGTAATTCAAAGAGTTTAATACACAAAACAAAAAATTGATGCCGCTCCGTTCGCTTTTCTTGGATTCTTTGCTCGGGGAAGAAGATTTCCATTCTTAATAGACAGTGTATTTATTGTGAATGTGGGAGGATCTATGCATATTGGAAGGAAAGGGAGAGAATTGCAAAATATTTCTTGCGTTGACTACCCTGTGGCCAACAGCAAAGAAACCACTGTGTAAATACTGTAATTGGAGCTGTCTCCTGTGGTGAGGATGGTCACAATTATGCTGTCTCCGAGATCCCCTGGCATGCTCGCCTCTTCCCAGATGAGGGAGAAGAGGTCAAGAGTTTGCATCGGAACTGTTTCCTTGTCACGCTTTAACAATAAAACAACTTGGACACTGTCACACCATTACAGATCGGATATTATTGTGGAGCATTGGTAACAATAGAAAGCAGGAAGCTCCAGGAGAAGAAAGCTATTTAATGAAAGTCATTTTGCTCGATATGAAACGCCTTCCTCGCATCCCCAGTTCTACTACTTACCACAACTCTCGCTCCCCAAGCTGCAGTTAGATTGCATGAGCCCTTTGTAGCTGAAATCCAGTGGTTTATTAAGACAAACACATGGCAATTTGAACAAGTAAATACTTCCGCTTCATACACAGCGGGAGGGATATGATCTCAGTGGGGGAGGCCCTGAATGCTGAGCTCCCATCTATAACGTGCATTCCCATATTTCCTGAGCTTCTCACCACAACGACCCTTTAAATGTATGGTCTGCAAGGCACGTCGTCGGGAGAGCAGGGAGTAATGAGTAAAACATGAAAAGCGAGTGGCAGCAGCGTTCATTTTGCTGCAGTCTGGTGACGGGAGAGCCAAAGGCGAGGATTGCATTAAAACAGAATTCCTCTGCATGAACTGAGGGCTTCATGCGTAAGGCAGATCCAGGCCTTGGCAAACGAACAAGAGGCATCAAAGGGGAGAGTGAGCTGAACATCATAGATAGAAGCAGGGGATAAAAACACAAGGGACTTTGTGGGCACCCAGGGGAAGAAAGAAACACCATGGAAACAAACAACTTCAGAGAGCACAAATACTTCATAAGGAGAAAGGGAAAATGAAATCAGAAACAGAAGGACACGGCGGGAAAAACCCCAAAAAGATACAGATTAGATAAGATCAGAATAAAGACAAACTCTTTGCAAAGTTAATGCACCCAATCAATAATTCGAGCATGCTTTACATTAAACTTTGAGAAATAATTATTCGAATATCAGAATGTATCAGAACTCTGAATATTTTGTCTCAAAATTGCCCCGCGTTTGGCACTTGTCATTTGGCAAAAACACATAGAAAATTGATATATTTTCAGCGGATATAAGGGGAAATGTGCTGCTGGAAGAATGCCGGCTGGTGAATACAAGACACTGTGAACTGAAATGAAGTAATGTGCCAGGGAAGACATTGGATTAGGGCAATATTATTTAACCCTGACCTCTGGCATTGTTAATTCTGCTTTAGGAGTCACTCTGGTGTATGTCACTCACACTCTCACACACCTCCCCTCCCCTTCCCTCGCCATGTGTTGCAGGAGACGTCTAATGAGTTGGAAAATAACATTCCAGTTGAAGAGTAAGGGAACAGCGACGGCAGAAAATTAAGAAGAAAACTGGTTTATGAAATCACCCCCACCCTCTACGCTTCCACGAAACTGCCGTGCCGCAAATAAAAATGTAAACAGTGAAAAGCATTTGTCTTTCAGAACTCCACTGCTTATCGTTTATTGTTTAGAGATACAGTGCGCAAACAGGCCCTTTGGCCCACTGATCCGCACCGACCAGTGATCCCTGCACATGAACACTACACTACACACACTAGGGATATATTTTTTAACATTTATACCAAGCTGTAGATTAACCCTTATTAATCCATCCCATTTATAATCTCCTCTACACATATATGCATGCCACCCATTACATTGTATTACGGTACTACACATTAGTAACACCGCCAATTAACCTGCAAACATGTACGCCTTTGGAGTGTGGGAGGAAGCCGAAGATCTCGGAGAAAACTCACGCAGGTCATGGGGAGAACGTACAAACTCCGCACAGACAGAACCTGTAGACAGGATTAAACCCGGGCCTCTGGCCCTGTAAAGCAGTAGCTCTACCTCTGCATCACCATTGCTAGTTATGCTACATTTATTACTCTATTTTATACCTTTTCATATTTTCTCTGTTACAGGCCACATTTACAGTAGCTACACAGTGTCAGGTATCAGTTACGAAAGGAGTGACATAAAGGCATCATTCAGCAACAATCTGAGATTCTATTAAGGCACAGTTGCGCAGCATTAGAACAGCTGCCTCACAGCACCAGGCACCTGGGTTAGATCGTGACTATGGGTGCTGTCTGTGTGGAGTTTGTACGTTCTCCCTGTGACCGCGTTGGGTTTTCTCGAGGTACTTGTCATTGTACAAGCATTTTAGAGGCACGGATTTTAAATTTAAACAAAATTCATTGATGTGACTTGGATGGAATCCACAAGATATTGTGTTCAAATAACACAGCAGTTTGCTGTTCATGTTAAATATTTGTTACAAAATTGTTAATTGGCTTCTGCAGATGTATGGAGGTTAATAGAAGTTGTGTACGGGTGATCGATGGTCAGCATGGACTCAGTGGGCCAAAAGGCCTGTATCCACACTGTATCTCTAAACTAAAACTAAACTACTGGCCTGGTCACGTTGGATAGGACAAGCCACCACAAAGACAGCTCAGACAAGATGCAACGTTGCTTGCAAAGATCAAGATCTGCATATCAAGGAATGATGGAGAAGAGGGTCTTCTCGGTATTTAATGATCTGTATTATAGTTGATGACTCAGGGTCTCACCATTAATATTAGGTCTCTGGCTAGTCTTGGGTTTTCCACCCAAGGCTGTAACTGTGAGGCCAAACGATGTTGTGCTACATTTGTCCCAATGTACATCAAGAGCCACTGAATCATTGGCCTTGTTCTCGTTGATACATATTGACACATAATTTCTTGCTGACAGTGAGCTGCCTATTCTTGCTATTTGCTCGCATGGCTCCACTATTTTCCACTTGCAATCCCAAACCTGATCCTTAATATCACAGCCCCCACATGCAGCTACGCCTAACATAGCACATTGAACAGTACAGCACTGGAACAGGCCCTTCGGCCCTGGCTCTGACCCTCTGAGTTACTCCAGCTTTTTGTGTCTACCTTTGGCATAATGTCTGTGCCGAACATGATGCCAAGACCATATCTTATCTGTTTGCACATAATTCATATCCCTCCATTCCCTGCATGTCCATACACCTATCCAAAAGTCTCTTACCAAATGCCACTATTGTATCTGTATCACCCACCACCGAAAGCAGCATATTCTAGGCACTCACCACCCGCTGTATAAAAATATTGCCCACACATCGCCTTTAAACTTTGCCCCTCTCACCTTAAAGCTATGCCCTCTTTTTTATGATTTTTCTATCCTGGGAAAAAGATCTGTCCATGTTACCCCTGCCTCTCAAATTTTTACATTCTTCTATCAGGTCTTCCCACAACCTTCCCACAACCTTCGGCATTCCAGAGAGAATTCCAAGTCTGTCTAACCTCTCCCTGGAGCTAATACCCTCTAATCCAGGCATCATTCTGCTAAACCTCCTCTGCATGCTTTCCAAAGCCTCCACGTCTTTCCAGAACTGCACGTAAGACTCCAAATGCTGCCAAACCAAAGTCCTATAAAGCTGCATCATGACTTCCTGACTCTTATACTCAAATCCCTGAAATTGTGAAGAAAAGCATATTCTGGTGACTCTGTTACCACTCTATCGACTTGTGTTGCCACTGTCAGAGAGTTATGGACTTGGACCCCAAGATCCTTCTGTGATCAATGCTGTTATGGTCATCCCATTAATTGTATATTTTCCCCTTATATTTGACCTCGCAAAGTACAACACCTCACACGTGCTCGGATGAAACTGCATCTGCCAATTCTCCATCTATTTTTGTAGGTGATCTATATCCCACTGTATACTTTGACAGCTTCCCTCAAAGTCCGCGACACTAGTAAGAGTAGTGTCATCTGCAAATTTACTAACCAACCCGTCTATGCTTACGCTATGTTCACACGGGAGGGCTGGTCCCCCAATGCAATATTCCACCTCTCCAAATTCCAATATTGGTGGCCAGTGGGGGGGACTTTCTGGAGCACTAGTATGGGTGTTGTGGGCCGAATGGTTGGTTTCCAGCAGGCTAGTATAGGCATTGTTGGCCGAATGGATTTTTGGGCTGGCAGCTCAGTCACTCAGGCCTGGTGGGCTGGCAGCTCAGTCACTCAGGCCTGGTGGGCTGGCAGCTCAGTCACTCAGGCCTGGTGGGCTGGCAGCTCAGTCACTCAGGCCTGGTGGGCTGGCAGCTCAGTCACTCAGGCCTGGTAGGCTGGCAGCTCAGAAACTGCTCGAAATTCTGCCCAAAACAGGTGAGCGACTGTGAGAGAGAAGGAGGAGAGGGTGGAGAATCAATTTTAGCCATTTTCATCTTTTTCTGCAGATCACAGCAATGAAGGAGGAAAGCCTATCCTGGCCTGGATCTCACAGGGAGCCAATGATGGGAGGGAGAAAAATACCGGGATGAGGTTTAATACTTGCAGGGGGAATACTTACTGATGGGCCAAAGGGACTACTCCTGGGCTAGTACATGCCTGATGGGCCAAAGGGACTTTAAAAAAATCTCAGTGAAATCTCAGTGAAAGGCACTTTTCCTGGCCTGGCATGGGCCTTTTGGGCCAAAATGCTCCTCCTGGGATAATACAGGCATTTTGGGCAAAATGGACTGGTTTCTTGGCTAATAGGGGCCTAGTGGGCCAAAATGAGTAGTTTCAGGCAGGGCAAACAACTCATTTCATTTCATTTCCATTTCCATTTCAAGCACCGGGGCAGGCCAAGCAACTCATTTCATTGCATTTCCATTTCAAGCACAGGGCAGGCCAAACAACTCATTTCATCTCATTTCATTTCCATTTCAATTTCAAGCACAGGGCAGGCCAAACAACTAATTTCATTTTATTTTATTTCCATTTCAAGTACAGGGCAAGCCAAACAATGCATTTCATTTCATTTCCATTTCCATTTCCATTTCAAGCACAGGGCAGGCCAAACAACTCATTTCATGTCATTTTATTTCCATTTCGAGTACAGGGCAGGCCAAACAACTCATTTCATTTCATTTCCATTTCCATTTCAATCACAGGGCAGGTCAAACAACTCATTTCATTTCATTTCATTTCCATTTCCATTCCAATTTCAAGCACAGGGCAGGCCAAACAACTCATTTCATTTCATTTCATTTCCATTTCAATTTCAAGCACAGGGCAGGACAAACAACTCATTTCATTTCCATTTCCATTTGAATTTCAAGCACAGGGCAGGCCAAACAACATTTCATTTCATTAAGGGCTAACAAATCATTTATTGCAAGCACATTGTAGACTCACAGTTCGGTTGACTAACAGCGTAGAACCATAGTTATGGACTCACTCACGATCTTCCAGAGTGACTGACTCACATCCGGCCTCCGGAGCTTTATACTCCTGCACCCCCCCCCCCCCCGCCCAGAAAGGGTGTTACCTTCATCATGGTGATTGACGGGCGAGAGGACCAATCAGCTGATCTCACGATTTTTTAAACATTCATAAGTTTTTTTTTTTCAGCGATCGGAAAAAACCTTGGGGTGACTGGAATGGAGGAGGACTGTGAGTAAGATGGCAAAAAAAATTACAGTGATATAGGGTAGCGGATTTTCTAAAATGTATCTCTTCGGAACTCCACTGGACACAGACCTCCAGTTTGAATATTATCTTCCTCCAGAACATTCTTTCTTCTATTTGTGAGCCAGTTATGAATCCATGTGACCAAATCAGTTAATCCCATTTTAATCTGCCTCTTAATTTGTCTGAGCCCACCACGAGGGACTATATCAAATGCCTTACTAAAATCCATGTAGATAATCCATGATCCCCCCTCATTGACATCCTCTGTCACCTTCTCAAAAGACTCGATCAATTTAGTAAGACGCATTGCCATGTACAAAACCATGTTGACTGTCCCTATTAAACTCATTCTCTTTCAAATTGGAGTAAATCCTATCCTATCCCAAAGAATTCTCGCCAATACCTTCCCTTCGCTAATAAGACGATCACCCATCTATAATTCCCTAGATTCTCTCTACTTCCCTCTTCCATAAAGGAACAATGTTAGTTAATCTCCAGTCCTCCGAGACCTAGCCTCCGGCTCGAGAAGACACAAAGATCTCCATCAAGGCTCCTGCAATCTCCTCTGTTGTCTCTCTCAATCACCTGGGATAAATGCCATCAGGTCCTGGGGGATTTATTCACCTTAATGCTCTTGAAGAGCTCAATACCTCCTTCATCTTGATCTCAAACTGCCCAGCTGACATTCCCCTGATGCAGGAGCTGAACGCCTCGATGCGGAGGGCCCGAACGCCACCGGCTATGGGAGTCAAGATCATCCCGTCAACGGAGGCTTGAGGCCCCCGACCGAGGAAGAACATAAGGAAGGACTTGAACTTTATTTCGCCTTCCATCACAGTGAGGAATGTGTAGGAGTCACTGTGGTGGATATTCACGTTAAAATGTGTTTTTGAGTGATTTGTTGCTTTTAATTGTATGACTGACCTGGCCAATGAAATTCCTCGTATGTTGTAAAACATACTTGGCGAATAAAGTGTGATTCTGATTCTGATTGTAATATTCACCACATTGACCTCACTGTCCTCCATGTCCTTCTCCTTGGTGAAAACAGATATAAAGTACATCGCCTACATCCACGACTCAAGCATAAATTCCTTATTTTAACCTTGAGCGGTCCTACGTTCTCGATATGATACGATACGATACAATACGACACGATACGGTACAATAGAACTTTATTTATCCCAGGAGGGAAATTGCTCTAACCTCTCCTTGTTTAACCCTCTTGTTTTTAATATAGGCATAAAACGCTTTGGATTTGCTTTAATCCATTTTGTGGCCTTGTGTGATATAATAAATATCATTGTGGTCAGGAGAGGGGCAGAGCAAGTTTCTGGTAATCAGATATATTCAAAGGATTTTCAAAACAAATAATTAATAAGTATTAAAAAATGGAAAAAAAAAATTTAAATGTCTTTTAAACATATTACATTAAACATGTAATAATAATAATAATAATAATAATAATAATAATAAATACTTTATTAATCCTCTTTTCAGGGGATATTCTGATGTCCTTGCAGCACACTAATAAAAATACAACATAGTATTAAAGAAAAAGTTTAAGATTAAAACATAAAATCATTACCTGCCCGTGTTGCTCACTATTAAATGAATGGTGATGCTATTGAGGGAGGTTCACCAGGACAATTCCCGGGATGGCGGGACTGACATATGATGAAAGAATGGGTCGACTGGTCTTGTATTCACTGGAATTCAGAAGGGTGAGAGGGGATCTTATAGAAACATATAACATTCTTACAGGATTGGACAGGCTAGATGCAGGAAAAATGTTCCGGATGTTGGGGGTCCAGAACTAGGGGTCACAGTTTTAGAATAAGGGGTAGGCCATTTAGGACTGAGATGATGAAAAACATTTTCACCCAGAGAGTTGTGAATCTGTGGAATTCTCTGCCACAGAAGGTAGTAGAGGCCAATTCACTGGATGTTTTCAAGAGAGAGTTAGATTTAGTTCTTTGGGCTAACGGAATCAAGGGATATGGGAGACAAGCAGGAATGGAGTACTGACTTTAGATGATCAGTCATGATCATATTGAATGGTTGGGTTTGGCTCGAAGGCTCCTATTTTTCTATGTTTCTATGATTTGGAACTTCTGTATGTGCACAGGAATCCTGAATGAAGCAGCACTTATGCAGGGAGCTGCTGACATCTCCCCACAAAATTAGTTCTATTGTCCCTGACCTATTGGTGCCGCAAATCAACAATTTCCAAGTTGTGTTGCTAGCTCGTCCTTTCCTTTCCCTTCTGTAATCATCTTCACGACTTTTACCCTTTAGCCATTGTCCACTCTTCCTCCCAGTGTAATATATAGATAGCCCTGCCTTCAATTGCCTCCACCCTTAGTTCTGGAATTCTATCCTTAACCCTCTTCAAATGTTTTTTCCCCCTCTTTCCTTCTGGAGAGAGTTCGATATAGATCTTAGAGCTAACAAAATCAGGGGATATGGGGAGAAAGCAGGAATGGGGTACTGATTTTGGATGACCAGACATGATCATATTGAATGGCAGTGCTGGCTCGAAGGGCCATATGGCCTACTCCTGTACCTATTTTCTGTTTTCTATGTTTTACTTCTTAAAATCCAGCTCCTTTCCAAACCTTCCAACCATTTATTTCCAAGAAACCCTTTTTTTGGTTTAGTGCTCATTGGTCCCTTATATATTTCTTATCTCAGAATGTTTTCGTATTTTACAGGCAACAGTAAATGGTTGTTGTTATCAATTCAAAGATTCTCGAAAGCTCCTTCTTTGGACAGCCAATCTCCATTTGTTACCAAATCCTATCTCGACCTTTCCCACTCAGTTCACTCAGCATTCACCAAATTCTGCGAGTCACCAAGCGACACAACCATTGATTTCTTACAGTGAAATAGTTGAAGCATTGCAAGCTCCTGTCCGCTTCTTAAAGGTCTCATTCTGATGTTGGTTTAGAAAGCTGCAAGTTCTCTCAGTTGGCTGTCTTCAGGTTGTGTAGTTGTTTGCCTCCACACAGTAGTAAACAGGAAAGATTCTTCTCATTACCGAATGCTTGGCTTTTTCTAATTAAATGGATTGAGTTAAAATTTCAACTCAAAATTGATTTGTGTCCCATTAAAAAAGAACAACTTTTGTAGAACAAGTCTGATGTTCAATCCTATTAAAGAATATAATTTTTCATATTAGTACGAATATCATGAAGCAATATTAAAATACTGCCAAAGTATTATGTGCAGGACAAAATTATAGGTTTAAAACTTGTTGATTGATATTTACCTGATTTCTCCCAAAACATTTCCATTACTAAGGACAGTGCTTATGGCAAGCAAAATTCATATTAGTCCGTTTTATACCTCTTCATCATCAATTCATCTGACATTTTGGATTCAAAACGTGTTGCGAAATATGTGGAATTATTGTGCATGATGTGAAATGATATGCACTTGGCTGTGTGAATCATTTAAAATGTACCAGGAATTCCATTTTGTGTGTGTGAATTGGGGACATGGGCCCCAGTCACATTTTCTGTTCAAAACCAAACAATTAGTATGAAAAGAAACAGCATCTGGACATTCTTATCCTTTTTGTTGCTTTGTATCCAGCTGTCCATTGTGTAACAGAGCTGATTCGTATGCTTGCCTTCATCTGCTTGCAGTCAAAATGTTTTTGAAGTGTGCTGGAGGACAGGAGTACCCTGGCAAACTTTCAGTAACACTGTAGAGGAGGTATTTTCCTTACAAGAAACCAAATACATGAACCATATTTTTAATGCAGACAGTTAGGAAAAAGCAGTTAGAGGTGTGACAATTAAAGTAAATGGAAAATAATATGTTTAGGATCAAGGTTCTAGACTATCAACACAAATGTACACAAAAACATCAAAGGGTTTAACTTGAATGTGTAGGAAAGAAAAAAATCGAAGGTAGACACAAAATGCTGAAGTAAGTCAGCGGGACAGGCAGCATCTCTGGAGAGAAGGAGTGGGTGACGTTTCGGGTGGAGACTGATGTCAGGGGAGTGGGCGGGACATAGTTTTGAATGTAGTCGGAGACAGTAAGACTGATGGGCGAACTGGCATTGACTACAAAACAGATCAGTGTGTCCATATACTATTATATAAATATATACACACATGAATGAATAAACTGATAAAGTGCAAATAACAGATAATGGGTTATTAATTGTAAAGGAGTGAAGTCTAACACACTGTAACCTTTACTGAGTCTTTTATTATAGCACATGGCACACACGTCCCAGCACTGACTGCATCTAGTGTTCAGGCGTGTTGGAACCAACAGGGAGGAACAAGGGGAGGATATCACAGTTATACTGATATGGGTAGGCGTGGCTAGTGGTATTGAGGTAGCTACGTTATAGGTTGCATGCATAAACCATCTACATCCTTCCCCTTAGAAAATTAAGAAATCAAAGATATAATAGTGGCAGGGAGATTATACAAAACCTGCAAATCTTAACGAAATCACCGTAACGGTCAGGAGGTCTGAAAATCCGACCCGAGCGGGTGCGCATGGCACCCTCACCCTCCCCACCCGAAAGAAGAGGAGGAGGAGCAGGAACAGCTGGGAAGGAGAACGCCGGCGGGGACGCAGCCCGGAATGCGGAAGGGGAGCCGACCGGCACAGGAGAGCCAGGGGAAGGGGACTGTGCAGGAGAGATCGGAGCAGGCGGTGAGAGAGGAGAGCGGGAAGGGGAGGAGCGGACAGGGGTTGAGAAACCCGGAGGAGCAGGGTGAGGGGACCGCGGCGAACGGGCAGATGGGGGCAAGCAGCGAGTCGAGGGGTAGTTAGTGGTTGGAGGCTCGAATCGCAACCGAGGAGCATGCGGGGCCACAGGGGATGGCTTAGGCTTGTTGACAGCCAACAGGTGCTGGCGGCTGCGGCGATAGATAGTCCCCTCAAAGTCCACCAAGTAGGACCGTGGAGAATTGTCCACCCCGACCACGGTTGCGAGTCGGGAGAAACCGGTGGAAGTCTGCAAGCGAACGACCTGGCCAGGCAGTAGTGGTGAGAGAGGGCGGCAGGACTTGTCGTGGGAGCGGCGCTGAACTTCATGCCGTTGAGCAATCCGTTGCTGGACAGCAGCAGGCTGAAGGACCTTTGGCACCAAGGATTGTTGTGCGATTGGCATCGGTGGGCGAAGAACGCGTGACATCAGACGTTGAGCAGGGGATCGCATGGTATTGTCCCTGGAAATGTTACGGAGGTTTAACAAACCCTGGTAGAAATCACTGTTGGAGAGACGAGACTGCTCGAGCAAGGTCTTGGCGCTGCGGACAGCACGTTCGGCCAGGCCATTGCTCTGCGGGTATTCTGGGCTGCTGGTGAAATGAGTGAAGTTCCACTTCGCAGCAAAAGCTTTGAACTCTGCGCTGGTGAACTGACGGCCGTTGTCGGTCTGTAAACGGACTGGGGACCCAAAGGTGGCGAAGTGTCGGCGCAGCTTACTGATGACCATCTCAGAGGTGATGGCAGGGAGAAGGTCCACTTCGAACCAGTTCGAGTAGGAATCAACCAACACGAGGTATTGCTTACCATGCCAATCAAAAATGTCTGCAGCCAGCGATGACCAGGGCATGTCAGGGGCCGGCTGTTGCAGAAGCGGCTGGCGCTGCTGGTGAGGGGCAAGAGAGTTGCAATCAGGACAGGAGGCTACACGGGCCTTAATGTACTTTGCCATGCCAGGCCAATAGTTCTTGGGCATGTGAGACTGTGGCATCGGCTCCTGGATGCCCCATGTGGGCAGCGGTGTAGTACGAGGCATACAGGGAGGCAGGGATGACCACCTTGTGACCCTTGATGATGATCCCGTCCCGGAGCACCAGTTCATCGCGAACCAGAAAGAAGGGATGCACACCCGCAGGCAACGAGGTGCGCTTGTCTGGCCACCCGCGCCCGATGACAGCAGCAAGCTGTTGCAGATCGGGGTTGTTGGCAGTGTGCTCAACCAGGCACTGCAGCTGTTTGGAAGGAACAAAATTGACATTGAGAACCTGCAAATCCTCCTGTTCGTAGGGATGTCTGTCACAGGAGGACCGGGGGGCTCTGGACAGCGCGTCAGCCACGTGCATCTCAGTGCCCTTCTTGTACACGATCTTGAAGTCGAACCGCTGGAGCTGCAGCATCATCCGCTGCAGTCTGGCAGGGGCGATGTGGATTGGCTTGTTGAGGATAGTCACCAAGGGTTGATGATCCGTCTCGACAGTGAACCTGGCACCGAAAAGGAAGTCCTTGAATTTGGAGCAGGCAAACACAACCGCCAGAAGCTCCTTCTCTATTTGAGCATAGCGCTGCTCGGTGTCCGTCATAGTCTGCGAGGCATAGGATATGGGCTGCAGCGAGCCGTCATCATAGAGCTGCAGGCAGGCAGCACCGAGTCCAAAACGGGAAGCGTCGCACGTCACCACAATTGGACGCTGCAGATTGAAGAACCGAAGAGTCGGTGTGCTGATCAGCTTCGTTTTGAGGAGATCGAAAGCCTGCTGGTGTTGGGGAAACCAGGACCAGGCGATGTCCTTCTTTGTCAGTTGCCTCAGAGGCGCGCTCAACTCGCTGAGGTTTGGGATAAACTTGCCCAGATAATTGACCATGCCCAGGAAACGCTGCAGGCTGGTAACATCAGTCGGGGCAGGCAGCTCGGAGATAGCGTTTGTCTTCTGCGGATCAGGTTTCAGCCCGCGGGACGTGAAAATGTGGCCAACATATGGCACCTCAGCTACACGAAACCTGCATTTGGACGGGTTAAGCTTTAGGTTGATCTGGCGAGCGCGGTCAAGAATCCGTCGGAGGTTGCGATCATGCTCAGCAGCATCTCTCCCATAAACAAGAATGTCATCCACAATAATGGCACACGGCAGACCGGCAAACAGTTGCTCCATGGAGCGCTGAAACACCTCGCTAGCGGAGTTGATGCCGAACGGCATTCGTAAAAACTTGAATCTTCCGAAGGGTGTGCTAAAAGTTGTTAAGTCTGAGGAGCGTTTGTCCAGAGGTATTTGCCAGAACGAGCTCCTGGCATCGAGGACCGAAAACACTGTGGCCTGACCGACCTGGGCAGCAACATCTTCTACAGTCCGCATAGGGTAGTGGGGACGTTTTATAGCCATATTCAAATCCTTGGGGTTGATGCACACCCGTATTTCGTTCTTACCCTTCTTCATGGTGGCGACCATGGTGGAGACCCACTCGGTGGGATCGCTGACGGCTTCCAACACCCCCATTTTAACCATGTTGTTCAGCATGGCTTCCACCTTGTCCTTCATAGCGAATTACACCCTGTGTGGGGCACGGATCACAGGCGTGACAGAGGGGTCAGTAGCAATCTTGTACACAAGAGGCAGCTTCCCCAATTTGTCATCGAAGAGGTCGGGGTACTCGGAGAGTGGATTCAGCATCACCCGCACTTTGTGGACCGTGCGGTCGAAATACACCAGACCAAGGTCCTGGCAGGCTTGATTACTCAAAAGAGTCACACAGTCGCAGTCCAGAATGAAGAACGACAGGTCACGGGATGCCCCGACCTCAGCAAGTAAGCCTAGCGCCTCCTGTTTATCGGTTTTTATTTCTCCCTTGTGTATCAGTGTTTAATTTCATTTTGTCATGGCATCTTCATGCCGAAAGCTATCTCCCCTTGTCTTTGACGCTGACATTGCGGAACGATGGGCTACTTTCGTGATGGACTTCAATCACTTCGTTAATATTGTGCACCGAAATGACCCAGATGCGGTCAACGCCTCCCTTCTGTTGAACCTTGCCGGTCCAGACGCCATGAAACGGGTTCAATCTTTCGTCTACACTCCAGCGGTCCTGGATGACAACGACCAGGTCGTCGAGCCAGCGGAATCTGCCAATGACCCGGTATGTCTCTTGCGCAAGTTTGCGGAGATTTGTGACTTGCCCTCCAACCGCATATTGGAGCGGGCTAGATTCTTTACTCGTAAGCAGCAGCCTGATGAGCCTGTTGAGTGTTTTATCGCTGACCTGCGCTACCTTGCTCAGTGGTGCCGTTTCGATACCATGCATGATCAACTCACCAGGGATATCCTGGTCACCGGCATGCTAGATCAGAAACTACGTGCAGATCTGCTGCAGAAGCCAGACCTCACTCTAACTCAGGCAATGCATGCATGCCGTATCGCTGAAGTGGTTGTCCCGCCACATGGGCTGAGGGGGTCTGAAAACCGTGCCATAAATCTAACTGGTTTCGCCGTGCCTCGTCGCAGGCAGGACAATTTTCGCCCTCCGCCGCGTCCCGCGCGCACATCTCCGGTCCCGAATACCAAGAAGTGCCCCAACTGCAGTTATGTCCACTCCATGCAGTCCCAGTGCCCGGTATTTGGAAAGGCCTGTAACTTCTGTGGGAAAATGAACCATTTTGCAGCTGTATGCTGCTCCCGTGGGAAAGCATCCCACTTCTGACACCATGTAAAGGTTGAAGTCTAACACACTGTAACCTTTACTGAGTCTTTTATTATAGCACATGGCACACACGTCCCAGCACTGACTGCATCTAGTCTTCAGGTGTGCTGGAACCAACAGGGAGGAACAAGGGGAGGATATCACAGTTATACTGATATGGGTAGGCGTGGTTAGTGGCATTGAGGTAGCTACGTTATAGGTTGCATGCGTAAACCATCTACATTAATGTTCAGAGTTTTGTCCGAGCCAAGTTTAATAGCCTGATGACTGTGGGGAAGTAGCTATTCCTGAATCTGGTTGTTGCAGTCTACAGGCTCCTGTACCTTCTACCTGAAGGTAGCAGGGAGATGAGTGTGTGGCCAGGATGGTGTGGGTCTTTGATGATACTGCCAGCCTTTTTGAGGCAGCGACTGCGATAGATCCCCTCGATGTTCATAGTCAATGTTCATACCACTGGAGTATAAATTACCCAAGCGAAATATGAGGTGCTGTTCCTCCAATTTGCATTGGGCCTCACTCTGACAATGGAGGAGGCCCAGGACAGAAAGGTCAGATTGGGAATGGGAGGGGGGAGTTAAACCTCTGAGCAATCGGGAGATCAGGTAGGTCAAGATGGACTGAGCGGAGGTGTTCAGCAAAACGATCGCCGAGCCTGCGCTTGGTCTCGCCGATGTACAGGAGTTGACACCTGGAACAGCAGATACAGTAGATGAGGTAGGAGGAGGTGCAAGTGAACCTCTGCCTCACTTGAAAAGACTGTTGGGTCCTTGGATGGAGTCGAGAGGGCAGCTAAAGGGACAGATATTACACCTCCTGCAGTTGCAGGGGAAAGTCCTTGGGGAGGGGGTGGATTGGGTGGGAAAGGATGAGTTGACCAGGGAGTTGCGGAGGGAACGGTCTATGCGGAAAGTAGAAAGGGGTGGAGATGAAAATATGTGGCCGGTAGTGAGATCCCGTTGGAGGTGGCGAAAATGTTGGAGGTTTAACTTGAATGCCCAGGAGATTGCAAAAAGCAGTGGACACTTCCCACTCCATCATGGGTACTGACATCCCCACTATCAAAGGGATCTATAAGAGCCACTGCCTCATAAACACAGCCAGCATCATCAAGTACCCACAACACACTAGCCACGTTCTCATTTCATTGCTGCCATCAGGAGCAGTCAAGTATGGGAGTTTGTAAATCGTGACATCCAGTTTCAGGAACAGCTTCTTTCCAGCACATATCATTCCTTAAACTATTTCAGTGTCATTCACCCTTGAGTCTTTATCACAAAATTTCATTCACCCTCGACTAAATTTTCTTATGTTTTTTTTGGCAATTTTGGTCTTATTCTCCCTTGTGTATAATTTGATATACAATTTATTTTGTCACATGTTCAAAAAAACACCTAAAATAATTTCATTCACCTTTGGGTGAACCATTCAGCAGTTTAAGAAGCACTGTATTGAACACTACAAACTCCAACTAAACTTTGAACTACAAATGTCTTTGTTGCACTTCAGGTTTATTAAACTTTTAATTTATTTATTAAACTTTTTTATTGTTAATTATGTTATATATTGTGTTTATAGACCTGTTATGATGCTGCATGTAATAATTTAATTGTTATATTTCAGTACATCTGACAATTAAGCATTCTTGACTCTTGGGATTATTCCTGTACTACTGACACCACGTGAGTAACAGCCCAGGTTGGAATAATGTAGATCCTGAAATCTTCTTGATAATTTCTTGATTGTTGAGAAATATTGGAAGTTTTTATCAGTTTTTCCTTCCTTTTATAAATAGGCTGGGTAAGTAATGTGTTCAAATCTATGACCATCCAAATTATGCTTGACCAATTAGAAGTTTCACTCCATCAAGTAAATCTTAGACACAAAATGCTGGAGTAACTCAGCGGGACAGACAGAACCTGTGGTGAGATTCATTCTCTCCAGAGGCACTGCCTGTCCCACTGAGTTACTCCAGCATTTTGTGTCTATCTTCGATTTAAACCAGCATCTCTAGTTCCTTCCTACACATAATGTCTTTTGTTATTTGTTTTTTTTTGTTTGTTTTAAGGAAAAGTTGATTAAACCTTTGCCAACATAAGAAATTAATGTATTTTATGGATATTGAAGCAGTGGAGCAACTTTGGTGGTATTTAATTTGGTGTATTAATTCAAAGATGCTAATCACATTGTCTTTGCGATACAAGAAGACTTGAACCCTTGTGGTCTGTTGCTTTGTTGGCATCCATACTTTCTCCTTGTCCAAACATAACTTGTTCAAATGAACATTAACATTCTGTTTACATGTTCAAATCCATGGGGGTTTTACAAATGGATTCAGTATCAAATTGGGATGAATGAAACATTTGAAACTTTGCAGCAGCTGCCCTTTAACCTATTCCAGGGATTATCCAAAATTATTGCTGGTGATTCAGGGGAAAATTCGTCCCAGGGCAGATGCTGATCACAGATTGGAAGCACGCTGGATGATATGTTTGAATAAGAGATGTTTCCTGAGTTATTGTCACCATCTAAGTGTCCTTGCAACTTCTCCCGCCTGAATCAAGGGTTTGAATCGGCCCGGAGCAGGGCCTTACATCGCCAAGCGCAGCTTAAACGGTCGCGGGACTTACCATCGCCCGCTGGGGGCTTTAACATCGCGAGCCCCGGTCGCCTCGACGTTGCAGTTTGGCTGCCTGATCACGGGAGAAGAACAAAGGACAGGAAAGAGATAAGACTTTTGCCATCCATCACAGTGAGGAGGTGTTTGGAGATTCACTGTGATGGATGTTTATGTGGAATTGTGTTAATTGTGTGTTTTGGTCTTTTTTTTGCTGTTATGACTGCAGGAACAAAATTTCGTTCAAATAACGTTTGAATGACTATTGTCAAGGGCAATTGAATTGAATTGTACTGATTTTTATCCTATATGGATTTAGCACAAGGTGTTCTCCAGGAACATCTTGCCATAATCTGAAATTGTGCTCAAATGGATGATCTCAGTCAGTTCATGAAATGGAAAAGGAATTCCATCTATTGCCTGGGTAATTGAGAGAAAAACGATCCTGAAGCTTCGAAACTGTGCTAGATTACCTTGACCATACTCCAAATATATAATCATATCAGATGGGAACGATTTTCATCTCCCCTTGAACAACAGATAGATTGGTGGCATTTTAATAAATCACTTACCAATTTTACCTTTGGCAGGTCGTTTTACTTACCCAATCGTACACCAGACCACAGTTCACGGTATCCAATTTAAAATACTGATTGAAAACTCATGGTTGTTCTCCCAAATGTACCTATATTCTCTCGGTGGAAGATTAAATCTGCAACTGCAATGAATCCAGAGTGAATTACCTCTTCGTTTTTGTAAAGTGGGACATCTCAAAACCTAGCAGATGAAACAAATCAAATTCTGCACAATCAAATAATTTCCCCGAGACTTTACCTGCACCATAACTGCAGTGGCAGTGCAGAGATGTTCAACTTCACAATAAAATGAGGTGGTCTAAGTCTCCAAACTCCGTTTGATCTGACTAAAACGTTGTATGAAACGATATCAATGAAAGAGCGAAAAGAAGCAATAATCCTGAATTCTTCAGTTTGCCCATTCCTGAAATCGTACCTTTCGTTGACAACCACACAATTCTCAAAGTTACATTTGATAGAAACTCTAAAGGCAACACCTGAGGACATTCAGAAACAAATGCATAAAAGCTAAGAGTTTTTGAAAAGTTAGTGTTCATATCTTCCTATTTCCTCTCAAGGTGAGAAACATTTCCCATTCCCCAAGTCAGGAAGTTGGCCGCACTGCCCACTCCCCTCAATAACCATTGTTCACTTACATGTGTAGGAAGGAACTGCAGTGCTGGTTTCAACCGAAGATAGACACAAAATGCTGGAGTAACTCAATGGGACAGGCGGCATCTCTGGAGAGAAGGAATGGGTGACGTTTCGGGTCGAGACCTGTGCCTGTCTCTAGTACTGGGAGGGAGAGTCATTTAAAGAATCATTCTATATTCGGACGTTTGCAAGAGGTTTTGAAATGCAATAAGAGCCAGTTAGAGTCGTGCTCACTGGGATAGTACTCTGTTACCTCTAGACTTCATTGGCAGTCTCAACACGTAACTAAGTGCAGAATGACAACAACAGTTATCTCATGTATGGAAGTTTGATTACTTGTGGCTTTGTCTTTCTTGTTGGTGTGGGGAAATTAGTCATGCACCGAAGTTAGATGGGACAAATAATTTTACTTCCATGTCGGACATACCTGGGTGCAAAACCACATCCCAGCAGCTCCACCAACCGACCCAAGACGTTAACCATCTATGTTCCTTTAGGGCAGCGCGGTGGTGCAGCAGTAGCGTTGCTGCCTGACAGTGCCGGTTACCCGGTTCAATCCTGTCTATGGATGCTGTCTGAACTGAGTTTGTATGTTCTCCCCGTGACCATGTGGATTTTCCCCGGGTGCTCCGGTTTCCATCGACACTCCAAAGGCGTACAGGTTTGTAGGCTAATCGGCTTTAGTAAAATTGTAAATTGTCCCTGGTGTGTGATAGTGTTAGTGTGTGGGAATCGCTGGTTGGTGCGGACTCGGTGGGCCAAAGGGCCTGTTTCTGCGCTGTACCTCTAAACTAAACTAAACCATGTTCTCCAGAGATGCTGCCTGACCTGCTGAGTTGCTTCAGCATTTTGTGTCTCCCATCGGGCTCTTGATTGGCTGGGGCGTTGGGCGCTGGGTGCTGGGCACTGGGCACTGGGTGCTGGGCCCTGGGTGCTAGGGTGCTGGGTGCCGGGCCCTGGGTGCTGGGTCCAGGCCCTTCAGACCTCTATACTATTCCATCCTTGTTTAGAAGCCAACGTGAAGGGTAGCATGTGGATGCTCATTCTATATGTGTAGCAGGCCGCCTGCCATATTGGTGAAAGTTCCTGCAACACCTTCCTGGCTTGCGTTCATGAAACAGATATTCAACCTTTTGCCCAAGAAAATAATGTCACGACAGTTGTTTGACATTCCCTTGGCAAAACTGGTTTTCCATTTATCATAACATTTGTGGTTCAGTTTTTGTTTAGAGATACAGCTCTTTGGCCCACCGGGTCCGCACCGACCAGCGATCCCCACACATTAACATTACCCTACACACACCAGGGACAATTTACACTTATACCAAGCCGATTAACCTACAAACCTGTATGTCTTTGGAGTGTGGGAGGAAACCGAAGATTTCAGAGAAAACCCACGCAGGTCACGGGGAGAACGTACAAACTCCGTACAGACAGCACCCCGCAGGCAAGATTGAACGCGGGTCTCCGGCGCTGCAAGTGCTGTAAGGCACCAACTCTACCCCCTCGCCACCGTGCTGCCCACAGAGCTGTAATCAATTTCCTTAGACATCTGTAAACCTGTTACTGATGCTAAAAGGGCACATTGGAGATTCCATGCAGGTTATGGCCTAACAAATATGTCAGTTTCTTGGAGAACAATTCTATAAGATTCATTCTTCTCCCTGTATCCCTGCAAATTATTTTCCATTAAGTACCTTAAACATCCTGATTGCTTCCGTCTCCATCATCCCTAAAAGTAGTGAGCTTCAGGTCATAACTCCCCTTCGTGTACCAATTGCTTGCATCCCCCACATATATTTCCTTCAAAATGTTAAACATGGGCTTTGACTACTGATTAATTCCAATAGAAGCTTCCTTCTATTGACCATTTCTAAACTAGTCATGACCTTGTGCACCTTTGTCAAAGTTTCTCCCAACCTTTTCTGCTCCAAGGCGAAAAGCTTCCGTTTCTCCAGCCTAGCCCTCTCGGTGAAGGAACTGCAGATGCTGGATGCAGACACAAAGATGTTGGAGTAACTCAGCAAGTCAGATAGCATCTTTGGAGGAAAGGAACAGGTGACGTTTCAGGTCAAGACCCTTTTTCAGTCTGAAAACGGGTCTCATCTCAAGACGTCACCTATTATTTTCTCCACGGGAGGACTGGTGCTCCCCCTGCTGGCCGTCTCAAGATCACTGAATGAAATCCTATATATTCATAGCAAGACTTTACAGCATCGGTTGCCTCAATCATGCAACTTTGCTGCAAATTGAAATTAAACACAATTTAAGATCGAGTAGTTCTGTTTCGCTGGGTTACATCAGCACGACATGCGTCCGTCATTTTGTCTCATGTGGTGGTTGAGCTTAACAGAGTAACATAGTACAAACAGAATATTGTGACACAGAATGCTAGTGTAACTCAGCGGGACAGGCAGCATCTCTGGAGAGAAGGAATGGCTGGCGTTTCAGGTCAAGGCCCTTCTGAAGAATATCTGCTGTCATCCACATAGGTGCCTTCTTTGTTTTCACTAATTGTCCCAACCTCTACTCTCCTCTCACTACCTATGTTAGAGTCAAAGTGCTGGGGTAATTCAACGGGACAGGCAGCATGTCTGGAGATAAGGAACACAAAATAACACAATCAGTTGGCATCCATTTGAAAGAAAGTCAGGCGTTAAATGTTGAGAAGATGTCTGTCAGTCAGCAGGTGCTGATGGCTCACCACACAGGGTTGAATAACTAGATTTGATTCTCCATGGACTCCATGACTGAATGATACAAGACCATTGGGCATCACGGTGGTGCAGCAGTAGAGTTGCTGCCTCTCAGTGCCAGAAACCGGGTTCGATCCCGACTACGGGTGACGCCTGTACCGAGTTTGTACGTTCTCCAAGAGACCGTGTGGGTTTTCTCCGGGTCCTCCTGCACTCCAAAGATGTGCAGGTTTGTAGTTTAATTGGCTTCTGTAAATTGCTCCTAGTGTTTGGATGATTGCTACTCGGCGTGGACTCGGTGGGCTAAAGGGCCTGTTTCCACACTGTATCTCTAAACTAAACTAATAAGAGAGCTGCAGAATTCACCTGCGTTGCCCAAGGTTCAACTTGTTATTCACTGCTTGAAGTAATTACGATGATCAGCACACGATCCTTTTGATTGTTGAAAGTTCTTCCTGCTTGTTTGCACAATGTAGGTTGGCCGGTTTTGTCATGTGACACTGGCAAATACTATAACCAATGTCCTATCATGAGCACAGGGCCTTACTTACATTGACTAATCATGATTTTAAATAGTTCTGACGTGTGGCCTGGATATACAATTCAATATGAGGCTTTGTACTGAGATGGCAAGTATTGCCTTCAGAAACCAAATTGGATGCCCCAGCACATTCCTTTTCACCTGGAAAATTAATTTTTAACTGATTATCTTCCAATGATCATTGCTGAGAGATTTTAAATAACAAAGGATAATCGTGGTTCCAGAATCCCCCCAAAATGCCTGAGGATAAACTGATACAGTTACAGTTGTTTTTTGAGGTTTAAATAGGATTCAGATAGGACATGGTGCAGGCTTTTTAAACATTGGAAGGAAAAGTTAATGTGCACACAAGATTCTGTTTCCTTGCCTCTGATCGCAAAGTATAATTGCAAAATTGACCACGAGTGAAACAAAGTTTTTATTTCAGCTTTTGATAAACACACAGAAAAAATCTTATACATTGATTAACATAGAGTTGTATGCCTGCCATGGTTTTAGTCTGGTTTTGTTTAGAGATACAGCATGGAAACATGCCCTTTGGCCCATCGAATCCACCCCGATCATTAATCACCTGCTCACACTAGTTCCATGCTATTCCACTTTCTCAACTACTCTCTCTACTCATTAGGGATCATTTTATGGAGACCGATCGATCTCCAAGCCCGCAAGTCTTTGGGATGCGGGAGGAAACTGGAGCACCCGGAAGAAACCCATGCATCCACTGGGAAGAACCGTGCGAACTCCACACAGACAGCACCCGAGGTCAGGATCAAACCCGGATCTCTGGTGTTGTGAGGCAGCTCAACCATTATCAAGGCACTAAAAATGTAGAAAATACTCAGCAGGTAAGGCACAACCAACAAGAGAAACAAAATGAATTACCACTTTTCTATTTCTTTCTCCACAGATGCTGCCAGAGTAGCAGAGACTTTCCAATATTTGCTGTTTGTGTTATTACAGATTTCCTGCATCATAATATTATCCTTTTAAAGTACAGATACAGATTGTCAAATGACAAACGGCAGTGCAGGGGGAATGCATCAGAATTATGGTTCAACAGGTAGTGATATCCTTAAAAAGTTAGAGATGGTTCACCTAATTTAAAGTCACTTATTTGCACGTAATTTGAGGCTGGCAGCTGTACAATGCATAACGTGCACCAACGTAGGTGTCTGTAACATTTCCTTTGTACTAGCTCATTCCTGCTGAAGGGCAGAAGTGTTTTTTAAACAGCCTTGGTGATCTGGCAGGAAGACGTAGTGAAAATAATGGAGAATTCTTTGGTGCCGTTTAGCAGCACCCAACGCACCAGAGGGCACAAATCAATGGGAAGGTGCTACCCCACCCACGCTCGGATGCAAGAGGAATGTACTGACGTCGAGAGATTCCCAAGGTATGTGCCACTCAATATTATTTTTTGTTTTATAATAATATATTGGACTGCACCCTAATGGGCAGCAGAGCTTAAGCATTGATGACCACCCTGGTGAACGACTATGTCCTTTTCAAAGGCACAAACATTCTTACAACAAAAAACCAACATGCTGGAGGAACTCAATGGATCAGGCTTTGCCAAGAACTGTTAATACAATGTGCCTGCTTGTTGCAAATCCAATGACCCAGCACTTCCAATGACCTGGGGTCTACCCTGACCTATGGTGTTGTCTGTGTGGCATTAGCATATCTCTCCACAACCATGTATTTTCTTCAGTTTCTCCAATTTCCTCCCACATCCCCCAGATGTGCCGGTTGGTTAATTAACCGCAGCACTCGTAAGGCAAGGCAGCGCCTTTACCACCTCAGGCAATTGAGGAAATTCAGAGTGTCTCCGAGGATCCTCCAGTGCTTCTACTCAGCGGCTGTGGAAAGCATCTTGTCCGGAAATATTACAATCTGGTTTGGGAATTGCTCTGCCCAGGACAAGAAGGCTCTGCAGAGAGTAGTGCGTTCGGCCGAACGTACTATGGGAACTTCACTCGCCCCCCTGCAGGAACTATACATCAGGAGGTGCAACTCCAGAGCCAATAAAATCATGGGAGACCCCTTCCACCCCTGCAACGGACTGTTCCAGCTGCTACGGTCAGGCAAATGCCTCCGTTGCCATGCTGTGAGAACGGAGAGGTTGAGAAGGAGTTTCTTCCCAGAGGCCATTCGGACTGTAAACGCCTATCTCACCAGGGACTAACTTTACTGAACGTTTTTCCTTCCAATATTTAATATGTAAAAGAATATGTGCGTGTTTATGATTGTGTTTATAGTTTGTTTGGTTGTTTGTTTGTTTGTCTTTTTGTACAAAGTCCGCGAGCATTGACATTTTCATTTCACTGCACATCTCGTATGTGTATGTGACGAATAAACTTGACTTGACTTGAACTGGTCATCCAATGAAGGTGGGTGGCAGGAGATTCTGGGAGAATTGTGTGCCGGGGAGACACAAGAGACTGCAGATAAAGGAATCTTGAAGCAACTGGTGGATACTGGGAGCAAACTGCTGGAGGAACTCAGCAGGTCAGACAGTATCTGAGGAAGGAAATGGACAGTCGAGGCTTTGGATTGAGGCTGTTCCTGTGGTCACAGGGAAATAAATGGAAGAAAGGGATTGATGGGATTGCATGGGATCAATGGGCCAAAGGGTTTCTTTTACATGAGAATATAAAATAACACATAAAATATTTTTTTAAATAGTGATACACAGATTCAAGAAGGATCCTGGCCTGAAACATCATTTGTCCTTTTCCTTTCACAGATGCTGCCTGGCCTATTGAGTTCATCCAGCAGTTTGTTTTTCATTTAAGATGATAGCATCTGCAATTTCTTGTCTTCTTTTTGCATTTCTTGTCCCATCTTCTTACTGACATATTAATTCGCTGCTTCACCAACAGATACGCATGGCAATTTGGATCTCACCACATCACCATGTTATTGAACGACTCACAATTAATAACAGAAAGTGCCATAAAACTCAGTTTTCATCAGTTGGTGAGCTTAGAGATAAAAAAGATTACTTTACTGCGATATTCTGGGTGACAATTGTATGATCTGGTGCTCAATTGTCTGATCTATAGCGAATACACAGCTAAAACAGCGCCATCTACATGCTGAAATAACTGGCCCAACCACACACCCTCAGCGTTATTTACACAATATTCCATCTCTTCTCAACCCTTTCCTGAGCATAACCATAAAATGGTATATTTTCTACAACCTCAAAAGATGCCAAGGGTTAATGGAAAAATATCAAAGTAAAATTCCATTGTCAAATATTTTACAAAACGCCATTAAAAAAAAAATTATAACTAAATTGGCTCACAACTCCAGATTGAGAACAATGATACTAATACCGTTATGGAGTCATACAGGACAGAACCAAGGCTTTGGGCCCACCATGTCCATGCTGATTCTCAAGTAAGTATCTGTACAAATCCCATTTATCACCATTTTGCCTCCAGTCCTTTGCACCTTGATGATTCAAGTGCTAATCTAGACGTGTGGAAATTGTCAAAGTTTCACCCAACCTTTTCTGTTCCAAGTATCTAATGCCACTCACCACACCGCCATTGTGTTTCAGATTCCATCCATCCTCTTCCACAGATCCCCCTGTAAAACCATTTCCCCTTACAGATGCTATCTTGTTTTCGATATCTGTGCTAAGTCGTCTGTCTTTTTTTATTTTTGTCTTGTTAAATATATGTCTTGAGTTAGTTTTTATTATTTTTTTTAGCTGTGTATATGTGGGGGGTGGTGGGGGGGCTGTGGGGGAAACCGTTTTAAATCTCTTCCCTGTGCGGAGACCCGACTATTCCCTGTCGGGTCTCGGATGTCGTTGGGCCTAACATCGTGGAGCCGGCGGCGACCTCCGGCCGGGACTAACCTGAGGGCTCCAGTTGCAGAGCCTGTGGAACTGACATCGCGGAGCTGGCCAACTTCGGAGCGGGAAGAGCTGTGGTGGCGTGCGGCTGCGACCCGACTTTGGAGTTCGGAGGCACCAGCCGCAGACCCGGTGGACGGGAACATCGGGAGCTCCAAGTCCCTGGTGGGAGACCGCTTTTCCGATCTCTGCAACGGCGACTTCTCCCGCTGGAATCGCGGGTTTAAGGACATGGAGCCGGGGCCTAACATCGCCCGGCGCGGCTTAAACGGCCTCAGGACTTACCATCGCCCGCCGGGGGCTTTAACATCGGAGCCCCAGTTCGCCTCGACACTGCAGTTGGACTGCTGGACCACGGGAGAAGGAACAAAGGGAAGAGATAAAGACTTTGCCTTCCATCACAGTGAGGAGATGTTGGAGACTCACTGTGATGAATGTTTATGTAAACTGTGTTTAGTGTGGGTCTTGGATTGTTTTGTAATGTAAAAAAACTGTAGAAATGATATTTCATTCAAACCTAGGTTTGAATGACAATAAATTGCATTTTATTCTATTCTATTCTATTGGGAAAGCCTTCCCACTATCTACCTTATCTATGCCCCTCATAATTTTGTAAGCCTCTATCACATACCCCTGCCCACAAACTACACTGCTCTGAGAAAAACAAACTCAGCCAGCCTACCCAGTTTCCCCTTGTAAGTGAAATTTGCCATGCCAAACACCCTGATGAACCTCCCCTGTTCCTTCTATAGTACATGCTTTCTATAGAGTGGTCACCAGCACTGTACATGGTACCCCTGCAGTGATCTAACCAATGTTTTATAAAGTTAGTCACATATAATCCCTGCTCTAATATTCTATGGGCAGCAGTAGAGTTGCTGCCTTTCAGTGCTTACAGCGTCGGTGACCCGAGTTCGATCACGACTACGGGTTCTGTCTGTACGGAGTTTGTACATTCTCCCCGTGACATACATTGGTTTACTCTGAGATCTTCGGTTTCCTCCCACACTCCAAAGACGTACAGGTTTGTAGGTTGTGTAAGAAAGAACTGCAGATACTGGTTTAAACCGAAGATGGACACAAAAATGCTGGAGTAACTCAGCGGGACAGGCAGCATCTCTGGAGAGAAGGAATGGGTGACATTTCGGGTCGGTCTGAAGAAGGGTCTGGACCCAAAACGTCACCCATTCCTTCTCTCCTGAGATGCTGCCTGTCCCGCTGAGTTACTCCAGCTTTTTGTGTCTATCTCAGGTTTGCAGGTTAATTGGCTTAGTGTAAATGTAAATTGTCCCTAGTGTATGTACGATAGTGTTAGTATACTGGGATCACTGGTCAGTGCAGACTCGGTGGGCCGAAGGGCCTGTTTCCTCACTGACTCTCTAAATCTAAAGCTAAAGCTAAAATTATTCTCGGGATAATTAAGGCAAGTATCCCATATGCCTTCTCCACCTGTTTTATTACCCGTTTTATTACTTATTTACCTGTGCTGCCACCTTCAGGGATCTTTGGACGTACACACAGTTCTCTCCGTTCTTAAATATTCTCTAAAACTATACTATTTACCTTATTGGTCCTCACAAAGGTCACATCCTTCTCAATATCCACAAAACTGCAATACTGATTTTTATGTCATGTGCAACTTATCAATCATACCTCCCACCTTCATATCTAACAAACAGAAATGGTCCTAGCATATCAATTGGTCACAGGCTTTGAATCGCAGTGATTCTTGCATTTGTTGTCATCCCTTTACAAATTTCATGGTTGCAACTGAACTGGGCCCAGTGGGAAACTACAAGTGGTCTAATGCTTGCAGGCATGGAAAGGAACACCATCTCCTCTGGTTGCAGCTCATCAGATGTGTGAACATTAGATTAAAGCAGCACTGGGCTCAGCTTTTACTTGCTTGCTTGCATCCCGCAACAGGCCAGGCATGTGGGAAAGGGGACAAGCACTGGCCACGTGTGTAGCTAATTGCAACATTAAGAAGGTGCACAAAAAACGTGAAATAAGTGTACAAATGCACCCCTAGAATGTCATCATCAAGAGAGGAGAGACAAACTACAGATAGGACTTGGAAGAAAATTCCTTAAAAGCTGGAGATAAACTAGAAATGCTGGAGTAACTCAGCAGGTCAGGCAGCATCTCTGGATAGAAGGAATGGGTGACATTTCGGGTCGAGATCCTTCTTCAGACTGAGAGTAAATTCATTTTGACGCAGTCGGCATCATCCAACCTACAGGTGGTGCTGTGGTACAATATTGAGGTTCACGAAAGCAAAATTCAGAAAGAGGACATTGAAAGCATTTTAATCCCTCACCTCAGCTGGTGGACTGGTTAAGAAAAAGGGCGACCCAATCCTAACTCACAGCATAACAAGAAAAAGAGAAAATGCTGTAAATGAAAGGTCATTAACCGTATCATCCCTTGCGTTTCCCTCTCTGTGAATGCTGCTCAACTGAGAACCTTCTAGTTGTACATCTGGGTCAATAATTGAAAACCAACTCACTGGCAAAAAACGAGCTGATCTTTAAAACAGGCTGCGCTTTTTAACTTTACCACCTGGAGGATGGAAGTGGGCATTAGAGAAGTATTAATCAATAAATACATTTACAGTTCTGCTTCTTGTCTAAGAGAGGTTATTGTTACTTGCAAACACCTCTGCATCTGCCCTGTCCTGTCCTTGCCTCGCCACTCATTTCACCCTCCACATAATCCGACATGTTAAACTCTCTCCCGCAATCACACACAATCTGATGCACACCCATCCTACGGCAGTGAATCTCTTCCTGCTCCCCTACCTGTCGAGGATCCATGAGCAACAAGCCTATCTCCCAACAAACAGTTCAATCTGCTGGACTGCCGACAAGAAATTGAGAATTTTCTCTAAAATCGAGCACTACTGTTACGACTCCCGAATGCAAGTACTTCAGAGCCACGTAACACAAGTCAAAAACCAGGTTCAGGTTCAAAAACAGTTTTAATTATTCATTGGAACACAAAACCCAAACCTGATTTAAACAACCCAGTCAGGGATATGGATAAACTGACAAACAATTTAACAATGCTCCAGCCAGCCACGCAATGGGCCGTCGAACCGGAGACTCCAAAACCTGCCCAAAGAGATACAACCCTGAAACCAAAATACACGAAAACTCTAAGGTCAGCCCTTATCCGTCCCAATTCAATATCTGTTAACAAGGAATGGTGAAAGTACACAAAGTTCTATGCCATGTGGTCAGGCTTTCCTCGGCCCACACCAGCAGTCTGCTCATCAGTCAGGGTCGACGAAGAAGAGCGAGAATCCTGGGAAGCTCTGGTATTTATACTTCAGATGAGTCACCCGTCACCTGACGCAGCTTGGCCAATCGGGTACAGGAGCCTTTAACCCCTCGATTCCAGACTCACAGCCACGAGGCCTGCACTTGGGAGAGAAACAGAGAAAGGTAAGTACATAGCATTCACCAGGAGGGGGAAGCGCCTAACAACTACTAATAAATTCAAACTAGCAGATTTCTAAACAGAAAATATGCGGCCTTTCCCACACCAGACCAGTGTCACCGGCACCTTCACAAACCGCCCTACAGTTTCTAAAGTACCTGCTACTGCTGGTGGTGTACAATTTATTTCACAATTATAAATTCTCTGCTGAGCTATGAAGACTCTCGAAAAGGGATGGGATTTAATTCCATTAGAGAACAAAAACATGTGTGGGAAAGAACTCCAGATGCTGATTTAAATCGAAGGTGGATACAAAATGCTGGAGTAGTTCAGCAGGACAGGCAGTTTCTCTTCAGAGATGCTGCCTGTCCCAAAGGACAAAAAAGGTATACAAACCTAAAAGCAACCTAAAACTGTGCAAGACAGTCAGTTCTTTAAAAACCATTCTGAACAATAACTCTCTTTACCCTGTCCCTGGATTTCCAACCCAAAGAAACTTAATCCTCAGAAGGGTCTTGACCCGAAACACATCAATTTCTTCTCTCCAGAGATGATGCTGGTCCTGCTGAGTTACTCCAGCATTTTGTGTCTACCTCCACTTATGAATATAGTCACTTCTATCTAAAAAAATTTTTTTTTCTCCACTGAGTTTATTAAATGATTACCAACTATTTTTTAATGAAAACATCTGATGCTCACAACAGGATTTCCTCCCAGTTATTGTCGGTGACATCAGTGCTAAAGTCTCATTGCTTTTAGTATACATTGTTCAGTGAAGCCCAGTGGCAGGTTAACCACCACAGTCCACAGGGTATCAGCACCCCAGGCGAAGCTCAACCAAGTACTGTCCCACCAACGGACACGAGTCCAGAGCCCAACCAGCCACAGTCAGCAGTAGAGAGGAAGATGGAAGGAAAAAAGCCGCATGGAGCAGTCACTGGCTGTGGCAGAAGAGAAAAGATGCTGTCTGGGCTGCCACGTGACTATCTAGAGGCTAACCATAAGACACACAACCAGGGCTGATCACCCTGCGGTGGGCCTGCCTCGACTGAGGGTGTCTTGTGATAAAAGGTCAAAACATCCAGTGATATTGAGGTACACAACTGAAGATGTGTCTGATTGGTAACAAAATCACCTAGTGGTCACCCCCAAGAATACCGGGTGCCTGGTGTAGTGAAGGACCTTAGGGATTGTAACATCCAGTCCTACTAATCAATATAATTGAGTGATTCAAAACATTTAGAGACGTTTAAGTTAAATTGCTCATCAGGAAAACCAGCAGAATATGATCAATAGCTAATTGACTGCCTCGACAATAAGCTGAACAGGAGTTGTGAATACTGAAAGGTGCAGATTCCATAATTTACATTGCATGGCTTATTCCTTCCCCTTCACAAATCTCTGTCACTTTCCAGATTTGCTTCAGCAGCCAAAAAATTAAAGACCAGTATTTAATACATCATCCATTCTTACCTGGCTTGGCTTATACATGACTTCACACTTACTATTGTGATTGAATCTTAAACAGCCTCCGAGTCTGAGCATAGGATAGTTTAAAATAGACCAAAGCCTGTAGGTGGCGCCGTTGTGCAGCTCGTGTAGCTGTTGCCTCACAGTCCAGCAACACTGCTAGACCCTGACCTCCACGACACTCTGTGTGGACTAGGCACATTCTCTCTGTAACCAAGTGGATTTCCTCTGGGTGTTCTAGATGTGCAGGTTAGCAGGTTAACTGGCTAGTGTAAATTGCCCCTACTGTGGTGAGTGGTAAAATCCAGATGGGTAGATGTGGGGAGAATTAAAGTAGATTAGTGTAAGATTGGTGTAATGGGTGTTTGATGGTCATCGTACTCTCATTTACCAAAGGATGGTGTCTGTGCTCTATCTCCCTATGCCTATATACTAGCAATAATAAATCAATAATTGTCATAGAGTGATTCAGTGTGGAAACAGACCCTTCGGCCCAACTCGCCCACACCGGCCAACAGTGACCCAGCTACACTAGTCCCACTTGCCTGCACTTGGTCCATATCCCTCCAAACCTGTCCTATCCATGTACCTGTCCAAATGTTTCTTAAATGATGGGGTAGTCCCAGCCTCAACTACCTCCTCTGGCAGCTTGTTCCATACCCCCAACACCCTTTGTGTGAAAAAGTTACCCCTCGGACTCCTATTAAATCTTTTCCCTTTCACCTTGAACCTGTGTCCTCTGGTCCTCGATTCCCTACTCTAGGCAAAAGACTTTGTGCATCTACCCGATCCAGTGCTCTCATGATTTTGTATACCTCTATAAGATCTCCCTGCAATAGAGACCCAGCCTACTCAACCTCTCCGTATAGCTCACACCCTCTAGTCCTGGCAACATCCTCGTAAATCCTTTCTGAACTGTTTCAAGCTTGACAATATCTTTCCTATAACATGATGCCCAGAACTGAACACAATAGTCTAAATGCGGTCTCACCAACATTTTATACAACTGCAACATGACCTCCCAACTTCTATACTCAATACTCTGACTTTCCTCCGCCCACCTTGCCAATCAATCCAGATCCTGTTGCAATCGTTCACAACCATCTTCACTATACAGTTGTGTTGAAAAATCATAAGTAAATCAAAATCAAAAAAACTGCAAAAGGACATTTGAAACAGAAAGTGCTGGAAGCAGTCTGCGTTATCACAACATTTATATGTAAAGATGGCCACAAAACTACTATGATTGTTGGAAAGAATCCTTGTTTCTCAGGAGAGTAAATGAGCTATTCTTACCTGGTCTGCCTTATTCTTGACTTCACACCTACCGATGTAGATGAATCTTAATGTGTAGCAGGGAACTGCAGATGCTGGTTTACACCAAAGATAGACACAAAATGCTGGAGTAACTCAGTGGGACAGACAGCATCTCTGGATAGAAGGAATGGGTGACATTTCGGGTCGAGACCCTTCTTCAGACTGAGAGTCAGGGGAGAGGGAAACATGGAGATATGGAAGGCTAGGGTGTGAAAACGAGTTCAAAGGGGATGGAGATCAAGGGAAAATGAAGAATAGATCATTAGCTAGATGAATCATAGATGAATCTTACTCTTAATCCGACTGTCAATAGGATTGACACTGGACTTTTGATTTAGCTAAACTCACAGCCACAATTCATAAGGTCTCTGGCAACAGATCTGCACTTTGATCTTAGTCCCCTAGCACTGCAGAAGCTTTGGGATTATCAGGATGACTTGCTTGATTGTCTAAATGTTACTCTAACATCTTATCTGCAAATGGAACGTTATCAAACTACTAGGAATCTTAAAATAAATTTATTACAAACTTTTTTTTGGAGATTGGTTTAAAATATTTCTTTATTATATAACAAATACTACATTTCCATTCACTGGTGATTGTGCTGATAAAGTTGTACAATTTAACCATCCATAGCATGGGATCTCAGACAGTTGTCTCATAGGTAGACTCACACTGGCACCTGTCTAGGCATTTGCCGTGACTGAACAGTGATTATGACTGGAATACTGTCTAGGAAAGGAGTAAACGGCCCACTTCTGTGTCTAATCACTGTTCAGTCAGATAGATGAGTAATATATCCTCAAAAATCCCAATACTGAGACTTTGTCCAGTCACATTCGTAGAATCACAACAAAATCTATTTTAACATAGATCATTTTGTCTACACTGTCAGGATCTGAATCTTAAGCTCCCTACTAGTCGAAAACTATCCAGTTTTGCTTTATTTCCCAGGCTTTGCTATCCAGCCTCAATGTCATCCCAAAAAACATGGATATCCAGGTGACATTTCAGGGGGAATTTTATATTAATTCCCTGGTAACAGCACCATTCAAGCAAATTTCAGACACTGAATCCCTTAATCGAGAAACATTCAGACCACTATTAGGCGTGATTAACATCACAAATATGCAATCAAGTCTTTCTGTCAGATGCAGGTTCATAGTGAGCCAATGAATCTTCTTTGACTCAAATGTATCAGGTAGAGATAGAATTTCCATGGCGCTGTTCCCAGCTATAATTATGGTGGCAGATTGGCAGGAATGCAAGAGAAACAGCACAAAACTGCAGGATGTACAAAACTCCTGTCAAGAAGAAAATTATTTTCATTTAACTTGTCCATTTAATCTAGAAAGAATCCTGCTCACCAATGGAACCTGATCACTATCAACTAATGACTGAAAACCTTATACTGTAAAATCGTCATGATTTGTTCTCTTTTTATTCAAAGTAATTAGAGAGGTTACGGCAATCCACCAAATAACAATTTTGTTGAAATGTCGCGACTCATTGTTGGTCTATGATTTGAGGGCAAGCCTAAAACAGTGGTATGTTTATCTCTTTCAAACATTTAAACCCGTGTCGCTCGGTACGAGTTCATTCCAAGAGTTCTCCCGAGTTTGCCCTGATTCGAACTCGAAGATTTACGGTAATGGCCACTCGTCGGTACTCGGGGATCTCGTGGACATTTTTCATCATGTTAAAAAATCTTCACAAGTCTTCCCGTGCTTACCTGCCGTTAGCGAGTCTTCCCGAGTACCTGCCGTTAGTGCTAAGAGACGTCCCGGAGCTCCGACGTACCCGCTACGTTCATTCTACGTGCCTACCACGTGTTTGATTTTTTTTTAAACTCGGGAGAGCTCTTGGAATGAACTCGCACCGTGGGACAGGGCTATTACTGTGAATGTCCACCATTCTCTTTCTTTAGGTCAGCAGTATAGTTATTTTCAATTAATATAGCAATTAACATAGCTGCTAAGCTTAGAGTTACAGAACAAACATTTTTTTGATTTGTTAAACATAAGTTAATTCCTAAAACATTGCAAATAAATTCATTTTATTTCAGTGTGATTAATAAACTTTTTATTTACAGTTTATTTGCTGAAGGATTGTTGCTTGCAATTTATTCTCAAGCAAGTAAAGTTGGAAGACTACACAAATTTGGAAATTTAAAACTAGTTGTAAACTGACCTCAAACATTCTCCACAGCTGCTAACGGAGATTGAAAATCTGTCAACTCACCACAGAAGTAGCATCTAAACAGAATTTAAACCCTGTTAAGTGTGTTATTTCCATATCTGTTTTCGTGTTTATCTACCTTGTTTTAGCATTTAGGTAAACCATGACTGCTCTTCATTATTAATTTCTTATTAAAGAATGACTGGAGTGTAGACACAAGGAACTGCAGATGCTGGAATCTTGAGCAAAACAGAAGGTGCTGGCAGTGGCAGACTGGCCAGGGTGTCAGCTTGCCCGATGGCAAGTGGGCCCCTGATGAAGTGGGACCCCTATATCGTGGGCCCCTGATGAAGTGGGCCCCCTTTGTCTCCTGGCAACCAATATTTTTAGACCCAGTCCGCTACTGGATGCTGGAGTACGCAGGAAGTCAGGCAGCATCTGTGGAGGGAATAGTTTGGTGACCTTTTGTGTCGGGACCTTTGAGTGTTTCTCTTTTGCTTGAATGTCGCTGTTTGTACCAGTTTCCAGAATTATTTAATATTTAATGGGTCATTAACGGATCATTTTCCAAGTTACTGTTACATAATTAGAGCTTTCATAGCAGTGGAGAGGTTACATTTATGCTGTCACAATAAGATAGATTGAAGATCATATATATTAATAATGAGCATACAAATAGCTAGCTTATATAACTACATAATTGCATTCTCTTTTGAATCAGGAAGAAATGAACCTTCTCCTTCCATAAGTAACTGTTGGGAAAGGAAATGAATAGCAGTGAAAATTCTCATGCTTCACTTCACAGCCAATAAATTATTAACATGCAGTTTAAAAATCAATATACTGTCCTGCACCTTAAATAATTCTAGTTTTCTAAAATAAAACTAAGAGCCACCTTAGATTTATAGATCTGTAATTTTTCTGTCTCTCCGTTCGTACCAAACTGGTGGGCATCAGAGCACACCCGATACATAGTGGGCCGGGTCATTAGGGTGGCTTGAGAGTTATTGAAACAGCTTGGTTGTCTTAGATTTAAAGAATAAATTGTAGGTCACATGAATGAATACGTTTGCTACATGTGGCACTCTTATTGTCCTTATCTTCCTTGGACTGATCCGAGGCAGACTCGTACACAAGCCCTATTGCCAATATCTTTGAACTCTCATGAAATGTGACCTTCCTGATGCAGACAGCTGAAAATAAAGTGAGCAGCCCAGCAATTTATTTCCACATCTACAATGGCCATCTGTCCTCACACACTTCTGGCTGTGTCGGGAATTGTGAACAATGCAAATGAGGGGTAGGCCTCACGGAACAGGTTTAACCTCATTTTCCTGTCAATGCAACTCAGGGAAACAAGAATTTCCTGAATACAAAAGAAAAAATACCAAGCAATATTTTGGGGGATAAATATGACTCCTACAATGGTAATCAATTTTGATCTAATTGAAAACTCAGTGAACACACAAATCAGTTGTTTTATAGATTTACTGTGTTCTCTGCATCAATGGGTGCATTGATATCATGCAGGCCAAACAGCATTGGAATAGAGTGCTCTATGAAATTGCTCAACACCAGAACCTTGCTAAATGGCCCAAAATCGCATACAGCATTATTAGGACAAAAAGATCAAAAGCCTAGTAAATTAGATTTTAAGATGTTTCTTAAAAATAGAGGAACTGCGACATTTTGGAAGAGAATCCCAGAATTGTGCGAAGAACAAGATGTGAAGAAGAGTCTCGACCCGAAATGTCACCTGTTTTTTTTCTCCAGAGATGTTAGTAAGGTCCAGCTCATTCTGTTATTCAGATTGGTCTAGTTCATTGCGGTTGGCTAAACATGCATAATTGTTGCTTCATGGCCATCTGATATGGTTGACAGGGTGATACTGGCTGGAATACTTTACATGGATGCACTATGTGGGCTGGCTTAACACTTTCAACCAACATGTAGAATGTCATTATTAAGTTGTTAGATCAGGAAATAAGTACACAACAGTCTAACACTTTCTCTTTCACCTGAAATGTCCCACATATCAAAACTGTAGCCAGGCAGAAAATGTTGCATGTACTTGAAATAAAATGTATTCAAATAATAAAAAATAATCAGCTTTCTTTTGCCAAAATCTGTAAATGTTGCAGTGCATTGCAATAAAATAAATGATTAAATAGGCTTCGCTGCCTTGAGAGTCTCTTAGTCCTTCTTTATCACCAATGTTGTACCAATTCAGCAGTGGACCTACCACCGGGTCACCCAATTCCAGAAAGAAGAGATTTAACCTGAAACTTGCTTGCCCTATAAAGCTCAGTTATCAATAAATTAGTATTGTTCATAACTGTAAAGTTGCTGCAATATTAAAGTCAATGGAATCGAATTTGAGAGTTGGAATACAATGCACAATCACTGCGAGGTTGCACAATTAGCACGTGCAATTGGACAAATTTCTCTTTGAATACCTCAATAAACTTTCACACAGCAGCCTGATGCCTGCATGTTAAGTGAATATATCCAAAATTTGTACTCGAGTTAGATCATTAGGAGTGGTGATTCACAGGTGATATAGTAAACACGTTTTGACACGGATTTAAATATATTTAAAAAATGATGACCATATTTTTGGCATAAGAGGAAGGATTGAATGAACTTTTAAAGAACAGAAGATGGTGAGGAACAGGAGAGAGGTTTAGGGAAAGAACTCCAAAACAAAGGGCCTTGGAATCTTAACTTAGAATAGTCAAAATCAGGAACGTTGACAAGGCCAAGTGAATGACTCAAGAGGCTGGAGACAACAGAGATAATGAGGACTGAGACAATGAAGTGATTTTTAAACATGGACATTAAAAAGAAACACCTGTTTAACTGGGAGGCGAGAGACAAAATGCTGGAGTAACTCAAGCAGCATCTGGCAGCATCTCTGGATAGAAGGAATGGGTGACGTTTCGGGTCGAGACCCTTGTTCAGACTCTCCAGTGTAAACTAGCATCTGCAGTTCCTTCCTACGCAACTGGGAGGCTATCTATGTTGAGAAACACAGGTGTGAAAAGACTGCAATTCAGTGCAAAATCAGCAGAGTTATGGACAAGAGGATGTTGAAGGGTAAAAAGAAATGAAACGTTTGATATGATGTAGGGAATGTAGCAGGTAATTTGCATAATCCCATAAACGGCAAGATGATAACAACCGGATCATTTTTTTTAAATGTGACATTAATCAAAACACAAGTATTGTTGGGATCCCAGAGTTAACTCCCTAAAAGATCGCTACAGGGCTGTTTGCAGTCATCCAGTGGTATTGCAGGATGAAATTTGTTTTAACAGTTCAACCTCTAAAAAAACACCAGCACATCTAACGTTGAAGGTTTACACAGCAGAGTAGGGCATTGAAGTTTCAGCCAAGTTTTAGTCTTCACCCGAGGTAGAATATAAACTCCCAAATTTGACTCTGAACAGGTAGAAATGGGATGTGAGACTGGTCAGGGGGTCGCCGACAAGAACTGTCAACTCCACAAGTAACAAGACATGGAAGACAGGCACAAAACGCTGGGGTAACTCAGTGGGTCAGACAGCATCTCAGGAGAAAAGGAATAGGTGACATTTCGGGTCGAGACCCTTCTTCAGACCTATATGACCTACATGAATGAAACATGGATGCGGGTTTCAATAGAAAATGAAGTCCATTTTGATTTCTGAGTTGCAAAGGTCAGAGAGAGAGATGGAACATGGCCAGGAACAACATATAGTCAACTTAATGCCTCTGGAGATAGCATAAATATCCAAATGTGTACAGGCTATACAGGGTTCTTAAAATAGTCCCACATTTTCTGTCTGAATCATAATTTCCCATGCAACTGCAATTGGGTAAGTTTGGTAACAGGTATGAAACAATTATTATTGTGAGATTTTAATCTTTCCCTTAAGTGAGTAGTGAAAAAGAATCTGCTGTTAAAATTGTAAACAGTAGTGTTTATTGTCACTTCATACAATAGCTATAGATAGGACAATAATAGTGACAAGTTTAAGAATTACCACCATAAATTTTTTGTTTGCCGTAAATCATCCATTAATTTTAGATGACAGCGCTGCTAATATTGGTCCGTAATTTCAATAAATGCTTTTAATCCAACAATACCTCAAAATTTGACCATGGTTAATTTTTAAAGTGTTGTTTCCATACTGTAGGTTTTGTAACATTGCACATGATATAAAGTGTTTTTAAACATCTTAATTTAAGAATAAATTATATCAAAGTGGTCATCACCAAAAGTCTGTGGCTGCCTCACTCCTTCCTGGCCATGTTTACTTTGCTGCTTCCAGAACTGTGTGCACCTTTCCTCATGTGGGGAAAATGAACAGTCGGAGTGTTCTCAGTCGGGCCGTATAAACCCAAATTTCTCGCTGCTGCTGATTTTCTGGGAGGTTTAATGCTTGGAAATGGGCTAAATGTCTGAGACTTCACAGCGCTAATCCTGTGGCCGAGATCTGGAATTCCTTTATCAGAATCCGAAGAATCAGAGGAACGCCGTAGGCTTGGTGACGGGCTGGGAAGCTCCACTGTAGATGTGTCGGTTTGGGTCAAATCCAACAGTTTTAGCTGGTGCTGAATCTCAGTCACGTTGTCATTGGCATCCTTGTAAACTGGCATGGAGGTCTCCCCATCTCCTTGTGCTTGTACGCGGTCCTCAACAATTTCAGTGACGGCTTCTGCACACTCGCTAGAGCTAAGGGAAGACTCTTCCACTGCTTTTGTATTTCTTCCTTTAGTGACTTGCCCTTGTTCTTCCATCAGCCCGATGGTGTCACTGTAGCTCAGCTGGTGCCTGCTCCTTGCCAGGTTCTTGCGGTGAACACGAATGTGCGTTCGCCACGGCGAGTTCAGCTTAGACTTTGTGTCGTCGTGTGGGGCCCTTGATCCGGCCACGTGAAGGACAGCATTCCTTGTGATCCGGTTGGTGACTTGCAGTTTCTTGCCCAGGAGCAGGTGATTCATCATTGGAGTTTCATTGGTTTGTGAAGGCAGAATGGTGGTGGCAGTTCCTTCACCTAAAGAACACACAATTTAAAAAAAATTAAACTGGTTAATAAACAACAGGGAAATTCACATCCTCTTTCAAAGTGTTCAAAATAAATCAGTGCTGGGACACAACGTTCATACTGAAAACTCCGATTTAAAAAATGACAATAAATGACCCGTTTTGTACGATTTTGGTGAACTTTGAGTGCATGTTGTCACAAAGGCAGAGCACTTTTAACTTAGATCCTGGTGGGCACGGGTCCACTACACATTGTCACCTGTAAACCAGTACAACTTGGCAGCCACACTTCAGAGGTCACAAGTATAGTAGAGAACATTCACATTTTTATGAAGCTGTTTTGAGTTTGAGGCAGAGGTGAAAGAGCTACAATGCAAGTCTAGCCTATGGAATATATATGCAGTGTAGCGAGTTTAGAAGAGTTTGACAGTCGAAGGAGGTCTTCAAAAATGACATGTTGAAGACCTCCTTCGACTATGTAGAAGACCTCCTTCCACCTATTTCGACTATGTTGAAGACCAGCTTCGACTAGCTATGACTAGCTGCGACTAACTTTGGGAAAATTGGACACCGAATAGTGGAGAGTGAAGACGACCTCCTTCAATCTCCTTCGACCTCCCTTCGACTATGATGAAGACTATCTACGACTACCTTCGACTACCCTCGATTACCTACGACTAATATACCGGCCTACTACGACTAAACCTACGAGTAAAAAAAGGATCGATTTTTTCCATGGCGACCTTTTTTTACTCGCGGGCATTTTTTAACATATTGAGAAAAACGCCGCAACCTAGCTGAGGCCTCGAGTAAGCGGAGACCACTCTCGAGCATGAAGGAGAGTTATGAAGACCTCCTACGACCCGGCGTCAATCACGCTGCGAGTATGCGTCGAGGGTAAACTCCCCAGAACTCACGTACTAAGTCGCCCAAGTGGGACAGGCCCTTAATACTATCATCAGACTAGAAAATTAAAAATATAAGATACATTTTGTAACATTAACAACCATCAACACAGAATATCAAACAGAAAATCGTTTTACTTGAAAATATAAAAGTGCAGGTGATGGAACTCAAAAACAAAGATACAAAATGCTGGAAATACTCAGCAGGTCAGGCTGCATCTCGGAGGAATGGTTTCTGAAATGAAACATAACTCTGTTTCCCCCCCACAGATGCAGCATGACCTGCTGAGTATTTTCAGCATTTTCTATTTATGTTTATCACTTTATTTGAGTTATAAACCAACATGTAAACAAACTAGCAATTAAATATTGCGGTCCAACTAAAATCCAAGTCTTTGTAAGCTGCTCATGAACAAATCAATCAAGATTTAATTAAAAATAAGAAGTTACCAGTGAAATATAGTTAAGTAAACCACTGTAAAACAACATTATATTACTCCAATCTGTTAGGATATTTAACCCCGAAGTATATTGTGCTATGAAGAGAAAATATGATAAGATTAGTCTGATTAAGCATGACTTGATTCGAGCATTGTAGATCCAAGAACTATTGTACATTCCAGTAATCAGGATTGGAGTTGATGCACTGTGCTTTCCAATAATTGCCCCTTTTCAGCCTTTTGACCATTACATAACAGCAAATTAACAGAAACACCATCCTTAATCCTGTCAGGTATTAAAACAAAATGGATTTGCAGTAATTTTTATAAAAATGTCAGTGAGTATTTGCAGAGAACTGCCATTTAAATTCTTCTTTGTGGAAATGGAATAATGTCGTTGTTAAGCAATCAAAAGGCTATGATTTGTTTTGTATTGCACAGACGCAGAATGTTCTTTTCTGTTGAAGTTTACTTCAATTAAAATTCCAATAAAGGTGACATACTTATAGCTTTGATCAATAGGGCAGCACAGTGGCACAATGATAGAGTTGCCGCCTTACAGCGCCAGAGACCCAGGGTTGAACCTGACTACGGATGCTGTCTGTGCAGAGTTTGTACGTTCTCCCTGTGACCGCGTGGGTTTTCTCAATGTGCTCTAGTTTCCTCCCACGCACCGAAGACGTACAGGTTTGTAAGTTAATTGGATTTGGTAACATTGTAAAATTGTCTCTAGTGTGTATGATAGTGTTAGTGTACGGGGTGATCGCTGGTCGACATGGACGGTGGGCGTAGGGCTGTTTCCATGCTGTATCTTTAACGTCTAAAGTCCCATCTCTTCTGACCAGCCCTGGATTGGTGAGGGGGCTAAAGATCTAGTATCCCATGGGAACAGGAAGGTTGCAAAGAAATACTTGCAAGTCAATATTCTTCCGTACAGAAGATGCAGTTAAATGATGAATGCATACTATAAGCAACTGAATTATAAGAGTGGCTATTTTTTTTTTTACACAAGATATACATTAATTTTTTTACACAAATACATTACGTATGCGAGTGTGAATGGGGGGGGGGGGGGGGCAAAGAGCACCGTCATTTTCATGAATATTCAAAGAAATATAATTTGTTAAGAGATAATTTGCTCGTTTCTGGAATAGTCTGTGAGTTCTATCACCTGGGATAGAGCATAGAACTGTCCAGCACAGGAACAGTTCCTTTGGTCCACAACATCTGTGCCAAATAAATTAAACTAATCTCATGTGCCTGTACATTATCCATGCCCCTCTATATGCTGCATAACCATGTGCCTATCTAAAAGTATTTTAAACGCCACTATCATATCTGCCTCCACCACCACCCCTGTCAGCGCATTCTGAGCTCTCACCACCTTCTGCATAAAAGATTTGCCCTGTACATCTCCTTTAAACTTTGCTCCTCTCACCTTAAAGCGATGCTCTCTAGTCTTTGACACTTACACCCTGGGGAATAAAAAAAGGTTCTACGGTCTATCCTATCTATACATCTCATGAGTTTATATACATCTATCGGTTCTCCCATCAATCTCTGGGATTCCACAGAAAGGAACCCAAGGCTGTCCAATCTCTCCTGGTGGGTAATACCATCTAATCCCGGCAGCATTTTCATAAACCTCCTCTGCCCCCTTTCCAAAGCCACTACATCCTTCCTACAATGTGTTGACCAGAACTGCATGCAAAACTCCAAATGTGTAACCAAAGTCTTATGGAGCTGCATCATGGCCTCCCGACTACTCCACTCAATTAACGGACAATGGAGGTGAACATATCATGAACCTTCTTTACCATTCTATCTGGGTTCCAAGATCCCTCTGTACATCAACGGTGTTAAGGCTTTTGCCATTAACTGTATACTTTCCCCTTATATTTGACCTCACAAAATGCACCAACTCACACTTGCTCGTATTACTCCTGCCATTTCTCCACCCATTTATATGCTGCTGTATTCTTTGATAGCCTTTCATACACTGTAACGCCAGCAACCTTGATGTCACCAGCAAATACACTAACTGACCTTTTTACAGATGTCCAAATCATTTATAAGAATCACAAATGACAGAGGTCCCAGCACAGATCTCTGCGGAACTTCACTGTTCATAAACATCCAGTCTGAAAAAACAGCCTGCCCCCACAACCCCCTATCTTCTATCAGTAAGCCAGTTCTCAATCCATTTGAACAAGTCACCATTAATCCCATGCATCTCGATCTTCTGGATCAGTCCACTTTATCAAAAGCCTTACTAAACTCCATGTAGACAGAAACCCACTGCCCTTCTCTCATCAGTCATTCTTTGTCACCTCCTCAAAACACTTGACCAAGTTAGTAAGACACGAGCTGCTATGTACAAAGCCATGCTGACTGGCCTGAATTAGCCCATTCCCTTCTAAATGGGAATAAATCATAGCTCGAAGAATCCTCTCCCACAGTTTCTGTATTACTGATGTGAGGAACACTGGCCTTTAATTCACTAGATTATATCTATTTCCCTTTCTAAACAAAATAAAGACATTGGCTACTCTACAGTCTGCATTGGCTGCACTACCGTCCTCTGGGACCTTTCCTGCGGTCAGACATGTTGCAAAGAGCTTTGTCAAGGCCTGTGAAATCTCTTCTCTTGCCGCTTCTAATAACCTGGGATAGATGGGCCTGGGATTTATCCATCTTAATTTCTCTTCATGTACCCCAACACAACCTCCATCCTGATCTCAAACTGCCTTTGCAGATTAGTAAACTCAACACTGATCTCAATGTCCTCCATGTCCTTCTCCTTGGTGAAGCTGCAAAACAATTAATCAATCAATTTATTCATCACATATACAACAAAGTGCAGTGAAATTAATTTTGCCAGCAGCGGTACAATCAAAACAGAACACACCATACCACAAACATCCACCACAGCATTCTTCACTGTGGTGGAAGGCACGAAGTACAGGCAGTCCTCCTCCATTGTTCCCCCGTGGTCGGGACCATAAACCTCCGCAGTCGCCGCTGCGGGCGGCCAGATGTACAGGCCCTCTCGTCAGGACGATAAGCCCCGAATCGGCGCTTCCCTACCGCAGACTGCGGCTTCAGGATGTTATAGGCTGCAGGCCGATGGTCAGAGCTCTTCCCCAGGCAGGGGTCCCTAGCGAGGGGTCCCAGGCTCCGGACACCGCGCCTAGAAGCTCCGCAGATCGCAGCTTCAGGCTGTAACAGTCTGCGGGCCAGCGATTAGAGCACTCCCTTCTGGCGACCCCAGCTCACCCGCTCCATGATGAAAAGTCCACACTGTGCCCGCTGCTGAAACTCTAGGCCCGACTCCGGGAAAGGCCGCACCAATCCATGGCGAGGGAGGCGACGTGGAAAAAGTCGCCTCTCCGTGGAGGAGGCGACCGAAAGGGGTTCCCCTCTTACCCCCCCCTCACTACCCCCCACACAAGACACACCAAGAGACATTAAAACACACATTTGGACACACTAAAAAAGCAAAAAAAGACGAAATGAAGAACACACTGCTGGCAGGGCACCTGTCACACAGCGTCCCATTGTATCACTGACATTTGTTTAGTACATCACCTACATCCTTCGACTCCAAGCACATATTCCATCTTTATTCCTATGATCCTATTTTCTCCCTGGTCTTTGTTTTTAATGTATACATAATAAACCTTGGGATTTTCTTTAATCTGATTCACCAAAGACATTCCGTGGCTTATTTTGGACCTTCTCATTGGCCACGAGTTATTTTTTACTTGTTTTATATTCCTCAAAGGCTCTGGCTGATTTAATCTTAAATCCTACATACACTTCATTATTCTTTGTGACCAAGTTTACAACCTCTTGGGTCAACCAAAGTTAGCTTACTTCACTATCCATATCGCACCAACTTACAGCATCATGCCGATCTGGAACTTAGATCAACTGGCATTTAAATGACTCCCACGTCTGATGTGGACTTGTGCAACAACACCTGCTCCCAATTTACTCTCCCTAGCTTCTGACTATTAACATTGTAATCTGTTTCACTCCTATTTAGTACTTTCTCCCAAGGTCCAGACTTATTCACGTTCAAAATAATCTTAAAACTTACAACACTGTGATCACTATCCCCAAATGTTCTTCCACTGAATCATCAGTGACCTGACCAGGCTTGTTTCCCAATACCAAGCCCAGTAGGGTCCCTCCTCAAGTTGGGCTGTCTACATATTGTTTTAGGGAACCCTAACAAATTTATGCCATCTAAATCATTTGCATTATGTGAGTCCTTGTATTGATATTGGATCACTTGTACTATGGGTGTAATATCAGTTAACAGTAACAATCAAGGGAACCCGTTTTCATTTTTTTATTTATCTCCCCTTGAGTAAGGGTCTCAGTGGGTCCACAGCCAAGATGGCCACCATCTTAAAAAAGTTGAAGAGACATTAACAAAAAAAAAATAAAGGTAGACACAAAATGCTGGAGTAACTCAGCCTGGAGTAACTCAGCCTGTTAACAGGCAACATCTCGGGAGAGAAGGAATGGGTGACGTTTCGGGTCGAGACCCTCCTTAACAAAAACTAATACTGTGATGGATGTAGTTTTCAAGATTCAATATATTGCTGCGATTTATTATTCTCTAAAAAAAGGTAGCACATAGCTTAAAAAAAGGAGGAAGGAGGAGACAGTAGATAAATGCATTAAAATGAGAGAGAAGCAATATTTTATGCAAAGGTGTTAGTATATTTTGTGCCTCAGTACATTAGAGTTGATGGAGAACAATGAATGAAAAATAAAATCAAAATACACTAACTTCTTTCAATAGCATTATTCATCTGGTCCCTAGGATCTGAGATGATCCCAGGATTCATTTCATTTTCTGTTCCTAATAAAAGAAACACAAAATTTAAAAACTGGACAAAATGAAATAATCGGCACAGAATTTACATTGCAGGTACGTTGATTGGAAATCATTAATATATTGAAATGTATTCATTTTATAGTTTTGAAATACTTTGTTCCAAATGCCTCACCCTCTGTTTACTGATAATTTGTGTGTTAAACAATCAGTTTTGTTGTTGTTGCTATTTGTCATTCTTTCTCATCCATGGAAATCACCCACCTTTAGTGAAACACGTTCCACATTGTATCTGACCAGTACAAATATAAATGGCTGGTCTTCATGAACGAGCCCAGACAGCAAGCTATTAGGTAATGAAAGGAATTATATTCAACCTCAATTTTGCTTCATCCACAATTCTGCATTTTCCATCAGATATGACAATCAACGGCCATCAAAAGTGGGAAGTCTGATAGACTTTTTTTATTCCTTCTATTGTAATTGGCACTATGGCCAATATACCATTACATGAATACTGGTAGCTATCATGTACCCCATGACAAACCAAAGTTTAAACTGAGGGCCCGGTCTACCAGCTTGAAACCAGGACCAATGCTCCTTCTATGATTCGGTGATTGGTGAAGATACACCATTGCTTCAGTCAGCAAAGTTACTAACACAAGTATATTTCAATCATCATGTGTAAAACCAGTAAAACAGCAATACAATTAATTAAACCTTTGTCCATGTGGTCTTCACACATCATAACCAATGTGCTGTTAATCACATCACTAGGAAGTGCAATTAGACTACATAGCTCTTCTCTTGCCAACAGTGGCATGATGGCAATAAAATTGAATGTTTTTTTGTCAGTAATGTAAACTTTATGAACCTTGAGAGTATGTGAATTCAACACTATTTCCTGTGATTTTTTAAAGACATTGAAATGCTACCACTTTCCACAAATTCAGTTGTGTTTCACAGATAATTGTAATTCCTATCAGTTAGTGACACTGTCAAGTTAGACCCAGAAATCTGGTGGCTGGCAGACTAACAGCTTCAAAAAGCAGGCACATCAAATGTCCTTATTGCTAAAACAAGTAATTAGATGTAATTTTAAAATGTGAGCATTTCCATGATCTGAAAGGGAAATCACACATTTTAGACTTTTACATGACAAATGAGGCATCCTGGTTCATTTTCAAACTCAATATTTAAAAATTAATTCACTTTTTAAACTTAAATACATTAAAAGGTCACAAACACATCCCTAAATATACATTTGCAGTGATATAACCCAGATCATATACATGCATCCCATTTTACCTCCCCCTCATATCAGTGTTAGTTAGCTTTGCAAAATGGCTGATATTTAGAATCAGACGTGCAAAAGAAGCATGCCTTGTCCAACAAATGTCAGAATGTGATTATTAATTGATTGGGTCATCAAAACCAAACCTGAAAATTGGTCTCCATCTCAGAGTGAAAATTGGGCCACAGTATAAACTGATGTCCCAAGTGCATTTTTTATCACCAGGTTTTTCTAATGCGTTAAATGAAAGACACAAACAACTCCTGTACACAACATGAAATCTTGTAATATTTCTTGAATAATTACTTTGTAAATAATGAAAAGCTTGCAATCGAATAATTTACTGATATAACATATAACATTAGAAAGTGACTATCTGTCAAAGAATAAATGGGTGGAAGATCAGGACCATCGATTGGCATAAATGTATTCTACTGGGCAGCAATGAACCTAGCCTCCTGTACACTTCAGAGGCATAGACTACCTGCAGCAGGCACCTCAAAGCATTGGAAAGGCATCGTTACTGCTGCTTCTACAAAGTCCCCCATATCTTTTGGCACGTGAAATGAACTGATGTCATAGTCCTCCCAGAACAACCCAAGATATGGGCCAAGCGTAGGCAGGTAGGACTAGTGTAGCTGGGACATGTTGGCCGGTTTGAGCAAGTTGGGCCGAAGGGCTTGTTTCCACACTGTATCACTCTATGACCAACATTCCAGCATCTTGGCTCAGACAGTCCTGTTGGGAAGGCTATGTTGCTTAAGGAGGCTATATTGCTTAATGTTTTCAAGTGAGAGTTAAATTTAGCTATTGGGGCTAAAGGAATCAAGGGTTATGGGGAAAAAACAGGAATGGGGTACTGATTTTGGATGATCAGCCATGATCATGTTGAATGGAGGTGCTGGCTCGAAGGGCAGAATGGCCTACTCCTGCACCTATTTTCTATGTTTCTATTTGACATTATACCTGCTTTGATTAAGATGAAGTGGGCCTGTTGCTGCAGCTGCTTCTTCTTTATCCTAATGTACTGTTGCTTCAGTGCATTGATGTCAGTGGTCATGCGCTCCATCATCATGCTGTTAAAAACAGAGTGGTGCTCACTGCGACTTGCATCGATTGCCCCAGGGCTGAGCTCAGCAATGTTGCTTGATTTCAGGATCTGCTCGTCCTGTTGCTCTACAGAAATCACAATCAGAACATGGAAGGGTTTAAATGTCATTGTTAAAGATTCTCTATCACACTTTGCATGCCTGCAGGCTAAATGGAAGAACAAACCCATCAACAATATACTACATGGCTTCAGGCAATGCTCCATTGAGATGAAGGCTTCAGTTTTAGTTTTAGAAATACAACGTGGACCAGCGACCAGCTGTACATTTGTTCTATCCTACACACTAGGGTTAATTTACAATATACCTACAAACTTGACCATGCATTTATCTTCAGTAGACTTGACTACTGCAATGCTGTCTTCACAGGATCTGTAACAAATTGATTAGACAGCTGCAGCAGATTCAGATGCTGCTGCTCGAGTCCTCTCTAAGACCAAGAAAGTGAATCACATCACTCCAGTTTTTAGGTCTTTACACTGGCTTCCAGTCTATCAAAGAATTTATTTCAAAATATTACTGTTGGTTCATTAAGCACTGAATGGTCTCGGGCCAAAATACATTTCTGATCTTCTGCCATATTATGAACCATCCAGACCTTGGAGCTCGTCTGGGACAGGTCTGCTTTCTGTCCCCAGAGTCAGAACTAAATATGGAGAAGCAGCGTTTAGTTTTTATACAACACATATATGGAACAAACTTCCAGTAAAATGCAGGTCCGCTCCAACTCTCAGTTCTTTTAAATCGGGGCTGAAGACTTTTTCGTTTGAGGCTGCCTTTAATTAAATTAAATAATTATTCATTTCTTACACTGTACTGTAACTTTTATTCTTGTATTTTATACTTGCCTTATTCTACTTTGGCTTGTTTTTTATTTTCCATTCTTTTTAATGACTGTTTTTAATTGCTTTTGATTGCTCTTTAATGCTTTGTGTAAAGCACTTTGAATTGCCTTGGTGCTGGAATGTGCTATATAAATAAACTTGCTTGCTTGCTACAAACCTGCATGTCTTTGGAATGTGGGAGGAAACCAGAGCACCCAGAGAAAACCTATTCGGTCACGGGGAGAATGGAGAAATGCTGTACCAACATCACCCATAGCCAGGATCGACTCCAGGTCTCTGGCGCTGTGAGGCAGCAACTCTACCACTGTGCCACAATGCTGCTCTTGGGTTACTGTGATTACTTGTACCACATTACTGCAGATAAATAAATGCACCATATCTAATGTTGTGCACATTGCACATTTACACAGGTGGTACTTGAAAGAAAGCTGAATTAGCTAGATTGAAAGCAAATCTCATACATAAAATATCAAGTTGTTCTAGTAATGCATATTTAAGCACTTTGTGTTAGAAATCACCAGACTATTTGGAAATTTCACTCTTAGTACAGTATATTGGTGCTGAAAAAAAATCAGCATCAGCACAAGCAGATTTTTGCTTTCACACGGGTTAGCAAGTAACTCTATAGGAGCAGCATCAACGGAGAGACTGCAGCAGCTCATATTCCGGAGAGAAATTAGGGGTGGGCAATAAATTGTAAACTTGCTAGTGTTGCCTGCATCCTGAAAACAAAATCCAAAAAGCCCATCCCCTGGTGGTTTCTTCACCTGTGGTAAATTGGCCATGATATGTCTGAACTCTTTCACATCCGTCTTGGCAAGTTTACTTGGTGATAACTGTTGGAAATTACCATTACATTGTTTAGATGAGTGGAGACGTGGGCCAGGAGCCTTCCCAGAGTTGATTCTGTCCATCAGCTACAGATGTCGTGGAAATCCTGCCTGAAACTGTCTGGAACTGGTCACGTTGGACCAAGCGCATTAGCACGGTTCTGCCCGACTTCCAGTAAAGTCACGGCTGTAGAGTGCGATCTGCGGAAATTTCTGGCCTTTGATGCAGTCTTACATTATATGCTGTGACACTTGCTGTGATCATGTTGAATTGAGCTGAAATGTGTCGTGATGCTGAACTAGTTTGTTTTAAACTTTATTTACTGTTTGTTGAAGTGTATGGAGGACAGTTCTCCTTGTCTAACCCAGGTCAGTGCAGGGATGGATAGGCTGGCTGTGGGCTTAGTCCAACATGTCCAGTTCAAATCAGTTACCTAGACAATACTTCCCACCGCAATTAGATCTTGACGCAGTTACGCTTGGCAAGCCGTTCAGAATATGGTGAATGCATATGGTTTTCTAGCTGGCAGTTTAGCCAAACTAAATAATATACTGTATTTGGCATGAGCCACCAGATGATGCATAATTAAAGCTGATCCCAGCAACAGTAAAAATAGCAGCAAACACTTACAGGTTTACGGTTGTGAGATACTAGAGCCACGTGTACCAATAACAGAATCTAGCAAAGGAAGGAACTGCAGATGCTGGTTCAAACTGAAGAAGCTGGAGTAACTCAGTGGGTCAAACAGCATCTCTGGAGAAAAAGATTATGTGACGTTTCGGGTCAAGACCCTTCTTCAGACCCTTTCCCTTTCCTGAACAATACCCCTTTGGGATATTCTAACAAAATATCATCATTATTAAAAGAAGGAGAGATGCTACATCAAAGATTACCTTTGACTTGTTTCTGATACTTCTGTAACTCTGGAACAAGAAGACTGAATGGGCCCAGGCAACCAACAGCAGAAGCTATGGCGTCTTCATCATCCAAATCAATCTCTTCATCACTGTCTTTGGTTTTACTGAGACTTCTGTCGTGAGAATTATAGGTATGATGTAAAGTTTAATTCTACAGAGACAAGGGTTATTCACAAATACCTCACTCTCAAATAGCACAGAAAGAGTTAGATTAGACAGCTTTAAGTTTCAGTTTATTCTTGCCACGCATATTGTGGCACAATGAGAAGCTTTGTTTTGCATGCTATCCAAACAGATCAGATATACCACACATAAATACAATCAAGTCAAACTTAAGTACGATATGGGAAGAAACAGCATTCAGAATGTAGTCTGTAGCATTGTAGTGCACCAGTTCCATGCACAAAGTGTGTGTTGTTTTACTTCAGGACAGCTCTCATTTATTAATTAGTTTTAAATTATAATTGATTTTTCAAAGTTACAGCGGAGAAACAAAACTATGCAACTTTTTAAGTGATGGCGGAAACATTTTCTGTAAACCACAAGAATATTTTTTTACACTTTGAACTATTTGTAATATTCAGTCATTAACCCAGTGAATCGCCAAATGTTAATCATTGCACTATATGCAGAACCATCTAATTATCCAATGTAGTGCATACAACTGTTTTTATGATTATTTGGATAATAAAAATATCCCTTACCGTTGCGATTCCGACAACTTCACAGGGATTGGGAATGGATTGATGTTATAAGTGTATTTTTCTCTCAGTTCAGCCATTTGTGGGAAGGGGAATGGTGCCATTGAATACAGTGTCTGTAACAGAAGGAATGAAACACAATACATCAGGGTGACCTTAAATCCACATTATACTGTATACAATTTAGCACACTGATATATCAGGTCAGAAATGATTTTACTATTTTAGAAGTACTGCCAACGTAAACAGTACCCACTCCCATCCACAACCTGGGTGATAAAAATGGTCCTCAAATACAAAAGACAATAACCAGATGATTTAGAATTGAAGTTATGAGATGAGAAATATTTGTTCCAACCAAAGGCCCATTTCATGCTTTGAGTGCCTCGAATTTATCTCCACCCTCCACTGTACCAAAGAAAACTACCAGTCCTTGCAATTATAAGACTATTCAACCCTTGCAACAGCCTATTAAATGTCCCCTGTGTCCTCATCAGTATCTTCACACTCTTCCTGTGACGTGGTGACAAGGGCTGTACTCAGAACACCAGTCATGACCCAACTCAAGATTGGAGCTTCCTGTCAATAACCAAAAGGATAACTATGCAAACATTGTGTAAAGAATTGCAGCAATAGATTAACATGTTTTAAGGAAAACATGGAATTTTGATGGTGAAAGATGAGTGAAAGCTGATGAGCTCAGAAATAGTGATTGAAAACAGATTTGTCACAGTAATAAAATGTTGCAGTCTCACAGTTCATTAAGCACAGAGCAGATATGCTGTGTAAAAACGATGCTCACTCAATAATTAGATACTGCACATTGAATTGATTTAATTTATAAGATTGTAATACCAGAATGGGTTCTACCATCCAATCAACAACTTGTGCTCCTCTGGCTATATTAAGGGGATGAAGATACATGAAAATAATTCAACATGTGTTCAGTCTTCATCAAGTTGTTGCCCACTGTGACAAGCCAAGCATAGATAAAAAATAATGCTTACTGCCTCGTAGACGTGTTTCCTCTAACGTACACACAGCTTTGTGTGTCAGAACCCAGATTACACAGAATAAAGATTGGCAAGAAATGCGGTAAAATTTAAAAGTTAATATAGTTCCTTTGGACCCAGTAAGATGGCAGTAGTGAAAAGGGTGTTTAGTAAGCAACATCTGAATTTTGCTCAGCATGCTATAAACAGATGAGAACAAATGTAATTTTTTTATTTAAAAAAATTGCAACATTTTGGCTAATTTTTTGGGATCAAATTCCATGATCCTCTGCTTTCCTAATCACAATCAAATTGGTGCTCATGCCTGCCATACATTAAAGGAATTACAGTATTTTCACATGAATCGAAGCATTCAGTTTGTAGAGAAGAATCACATTTAACTTTAATACTTCAATTCGTGTGAATCATGAAATTAAATTCTATCCATTTAATCTACCTAATACCAATGTAACTAATCTTAACAGGAGTTGCGTTAAACCCATCACATTAATATACCTGCAGAAGCTAATTGCTATTCCCGGATAGACACAAGAGACTGCAGATACTGGAATCTGGAGCAAGGAAACAAATTTCTGCAGAAACTCACTGGATCAGGTGGCATTTGTGGATGCAAAGATATGGATGATGGTTTAGGGTCAAGACCCTGCATTGGAACTAAGCGTGCAGTGGGAATATAGCCATTATAAGGAGGTAAGAGGGAGGGGTGAGACAGGGATTGGTAGGTGATAGGGGAAACTCATTCCAGGCATTGAGTATGACCTCATCACATGGTGTCTATTGAATAAACATCAACAAATATGATAATGGAGGTAGTCCTACCAATGGAGATTAGTATGTGACTCAGTAACTTAACACACATTTTTCAGTAATTACATTAAATATATTTTGAAATGGCTCCACTTTCTCCCATCTTTCATGCACTTTCCCATATCCTTGAGTTACTATTATTGTTTATCCAAATGCAGAAAGTTAGCATAAACAACTAATCCCTCAGTTGAAAAGTTAAACTTGATCTTTGTTATGGCTTGAGCTACACATGATTTAACTTTTCTCTTTTTTACACAATAATCAGAAGCTGATAGTTAGCTGCTCCAAAAGCTCAACAGGGGAACATCTGCTTTCTGTGGAAACATTAGCATTTACTACTCAGGAAGCACTGCTTCCTTTCAGGCAGTGAATGGTTAGCTTTAGACTGGTAATGGAGCCCTCGTCATTGCTGACAAACCCCAGAGACAGAAATCAGCTGATAGTCATTATTTAGAAGGAAAATAGCATTTGTTTCATTTTTGCATGTTTATGATCATAGCCAATGCTTATACTGTGAAACATAAACAGATTTTGTTTCTTCATTACTCTTTTCAGCCTTTGTGAAGGTCATGATTTGTACAAGGATGTGATACCTAAGTAACAGGGGCTCACTGGTGTTTATATTGTGCACCTGAACACATATGTTGATAAGTTAGTCAAATACTGTAACAGTGGACATCCAGATTAAGCATGGTCATTCCTCTATCAAATGTCACCATACATTGTAATCATGTATTTTCTTTGTTGACTGGTTAGCACGCAACAATAGCTCTTCACTGGACCCAGGCATACATGATAATAAAGTCTATACATAACTAAAGCTCTGATCTTGTTATCTAACGGTTGGCGCGGTCATTCTATTTGCGCAAAAACGGTATACGATAGCGCTACAATTTTTTGCCAGCTTACTCGCCGTTCTCCTGTGCTGCGATTGCACCAAGTTTCATTCCGATCGGTGGTCTAAGGTTGGCGAGGTTTAAAAATCTTAAAAACTGAGCGTGTGCAGATCGATCTCCTCTCCTGCCATTCAGCACCATGTGGATTGGTCCATCGCATCTTTACTGGAGCTGAGGATGGCCGGCGGAGGCTTCCATTGGAGGGACCGGAAATGGCCCAGCCCAGCACGGGAAATGTCGCCAAACGGAAAGCAGAGAATCTGATCCCAGCGGAGAACGACCAGCGACTAGCGCCCGCTGTGAGTCCCAATCGCACCGGCAGCTCCAGCCCCTTCCCCTCTGGCCCCCCTCGCTGGCTCCTGCCCACCTCCCCCGCAATACCCCCCTCTCCCCCATAACCCTGGTCTTTTCTCAGAGCTCTCAAACCCCCCTGCCCACACTCCCCCCCGCCCAAAAACACACCCCCCCGCCAAAACACACACCCCCCCCCTGCCCAAACACACACCCCCCCGCCCACACACACACCCCCCCTGCCCACACACACACCCCCCCGTGCCCATCCACCCCACACCACACACCCGTTCCCCTGCTCACACACAACCCCCACCCACACACCCCCCTACAACCTCCTCTTGCGCCCACACCTCCCCCGCCCACACCCCCCCTCCCTCCCAGATGCCCCTGCCCCCTCCCACACAAAGACAGCACTTTGTGTCATGGTTCACATTTAGCAACTTCCAGCTTAATGGCTTCTGCACTTAATGGATACTAATCTGCATCTGCACCGTAGACTGCTCCCGGTCACATGACGTCAGTACATCCTACACTCAACCACTATGTCACAACAACATTGTTCTAAACGATGCTTGTCCAATACAAACAGCCCCAGCGACTCAAGCCACAGCTGCTGTGACAATGATATGGGATTTATTACTCTGCACAAACTTGGGTTGATAGGTAACAAGTACCACATGTCCAGGCAAATAGTGACAATCTCAGTCATGAGAAGACCTGTCACGTTCCCTCAGCCTTCTGTGGCTTCACCATCATCAGGTTCTGCCTCACTCTGTTGGGATCATCATTGACTGAAAGCTGAACTGCGTCGACCCGAAACGTCACCCATTCCTTCTCTCAGAAGAATCAAATACACAGGACAAGATGTTAAGAAGTCCCTTGTGCCAATAGGTGGGGAGCATTTCACGACATTCGTTGATTGTTGAGAGTGGTAGACGCTCAACATCTGTGGGGGGGGGGGGGCGGGGGAGTGGATACGTATATCTTGGCCTGGGTAACCTTCAGGACAGTTGGGCACAGGACACATCATCAGTAGTGTACCCTTGCATCACTGGGTGTTTCGGCCTTTTATCACTATACACCCTCCACAAGGGCGGCCCGCTGCAGGATGATCAGCCCTCAGCGCGTGTCCCGTGTCAAACCGTCCCAAAGATTCACCCTGAAATACTTGGGGCCCAGCATGGGTCTTTCCGCTTGAGCCAAATCCACCGGCTGTTTCTTTCAGCCGCCTCTGAGAGTGATCTTATGGTCTTCCGCAGAGCCTGACCGTGGATTCCAAGCTCCTTCAGCAGTCTGATGGTAGATGACGCAACAAATCCTCTGCATCCCACTTCAACTGGATAGACTTTGGTGTTCCAGCCACGCTGCGTTGCCTCTGCTGCAAGCTCTGCGTAACGCAGCTTCTTACGCTCATAGGCCTCCTCAACAGAGTTCTCCCATGGAACTGTGAGCTCTATGATGTAAGCAGTCTTCTGTGAAGGGGACCAGAACACCAAGTCTGGCCTGAGGTTGGTGGAAGCAATTTCAGGTGGAAAAACTAGTTGTCGGCCGATGTCCGCCAGCATCCTCCAGTCGCGGGCCCTGCATAGGTTTCCTTCTTCTGATCTGGTGGAAGGATGTTTAGATGTTTTCTGTCCTTCTCGGACAAAGGTTGTTGCCCTTAGGGGGAGGGGGTTGCTTGCTCTCGGAGGCAAGGAGTTGGTCGCACACCGCCTGTTCTCAAGGGCTGATGCCAGGCTTTTTAGTACCTGATTATGCCGCCACGTGTATCTCCCTTGCGTGAGGCTGGTCTTGCAGCCTACCATGATGTGTTTGAGGGTCGCTGGAGTTGGGCAGAGGGCACAGGTTGGATCCTCGCCGTACCACTGATGGAGGTTCTTTGGTGATGGAAGCACGTCATAAGTCGCTCTGATGATGAAGCTGATCTTGCTTGCTTCCATTTCCCATAGTTCTTTCCAGCTGATCTTCCTCCGCTCCACACCTTCCCACTGCATCCATTGCCCCTGTTTGGCAAGAGAGACCGCCTTTGCACTTCTTGCGGCCTCCTCTTGTCGCCGCACCTCCTCGACCACCAATGTCCTCCGCTCTGATGTTGTGGCCTTTCGCCAAGTTGGTTTACTTGTCGTAAGGCCAAAGCCTCCTCTTCCCTGCTGGACTTGCCCCACGATGTCTTTGTATCTCAGGGCTGATGAAGCTTGCTGTACTGCATCAGATGGCGTCCACTTCCGGCCAGTTACTAGGGGCGGCGCAACAGCACTGATGGTCTTGTCTCTAGAGTCCCTCAGTGTCATCTGAAGTCTTACTTTAGAACACTTGTATTCCTCTGTTAGACTAGTGAGAGGTAGTTCCAGGACCCCTTTGCCATATAGGCCGATGTTAGTTAGACATCGTGGGACCCCGAGCCATTTCTTCGCGTATGAAGTTATGGTTCGCTCCATCTTCTCCACAGTTGTTATTGGGGCTTCATAAATGGTCAGTGGCCACATTGTCCGAGGAAGGAGTCCAAACAGTAGGCACCAGAGCTTCAGTTTCCCAGGCAGTAGGGTCTGATTGATGTTCTCCAGGCCATTGACAATTTCTTGCCTTAGTTGTTCCACCTGCTCTTTATCCTTGAGACTTGCATTGTACCATCTGCCCAGGCTTTTAACTGGCTGTTCAGACACTGTTGGTATAGGGTCGTCACCGATACAGAACCTTGTGTCTCTAAGCACCCCCTTGACTATGGAGATGCTTCGAGATTTACATGGTTTGATCTTCATTCGGGCCCACTTGATGTTCTCCTGCAGCTTTCCAAGTAGCCGCTTGGTGCATGCTGCAGTAGTGGTTAGTGTGATCATGTCGTCCATGTATGCCCTGATGGGTGGCAGACGGAGCCCAGCCCTGGTTCGTTCACCGCCCACCACCCATTTTGAGGCCCTGATGATGACTTCCATGGCCATTGTAAAGGCCAAGGGTGAGACTGTGCAGCCTGCCATGATGCCTACTTCCAAGCGCTGCCATGTTGTACTGAAGTCAGCTGTTGTGAAGCACAGCTGTAGGTCTTGGAAATAGCTCTTGACCAGTGTGGTGATGAGCTCTGGTACATGGAAAAAGGCAAAAGATTCCCAAAGGAGTTCATGGGGAACTGAACCAAATGCATTGGCCAGATCGAGGAAGATCACATGTAGGTCTCTCTTGTCCTTCTTAGCTGCTTGGATCTGGTGCCAGATCATGCTTGTATGCTCCAAGCAGCCCGAAAATCCTGGAATTCCTGCTTTCTGTACAGATGTATCAATGTACTTGTTTGTTACCAGATAGGTGGACAGCCTTTGTGATACAATGCTGAAAAAGATTTTTCCCTCGACGTTGAGGAGACATATTGGCCGGAATTGGCTGATGTCTGACGCATCCTTTTCTTTAGGTATTAGCACGCCGCCGGCCCTTCGCCACGCCTTAGGTATTGTTTGCTTCTTCCACACCACCCTCATGAGCTTCCATAGAAAGCGTAACACATCCGGTGCGTTCTTGTAGAGCTTGTATGGTACTCCATTTGGCCCCGGAGCTGATGCTGCTCTTGCTCGCCGGACAGTGTTCTCTACCTCTTTCCATCTTGGAGGGCTGGTGTCCAGGTTGAATTCAGGTGGTTGAATAGGCGGGATGTCATGTGGGATGACTAACTGCTCATGCCTTTTCGTGTCTTGGTGGGCCTTTTCCAGGTGTTCCTCCAATTCCCGTTTTGATGTTTTCAAAGTTCCACTTTTTTCCTTTGCGAAGAGGTCTTTGATGAACTTGAAAGGGTCTTTGTAGAACCGTGTTCTTGTGTGTTCTTTCTTCCTGCGAAGTTTCCTCAAGTTCTCTGCTTTTCGCAAGGTTGCCAATCGGCTCTTGATGTCCTCTTGGAGTAGCATGAGACCTTCTCTCTCTGCCTCAGTTGCTTTTTTCCATTGCTTTTTCAACTGTCTCCTCGCTCTGATTAGCCTCTCGATCTCCTGCTGCCTCCTGGACTTGATTGGTGTTGGTAATTTCTTTCCACCTCTCCCTTTACTCACCCCAAACCGTTCTTCTCCATAGCTGTAGATTGTGTTGCCCATCCTTTCAAGCTTTTCCACTGCTGTGCCCGCTTGTTGCTCCAAGATATGTATAAGGTCACTGTTGACCGTCTCCCACTCTTTCTTTTCAACAGCTTTGGGCCATTTCACTCCAGGTTTGTGCCCTTTGATCTTTCCCTCCAATGGAGGTCTTTGTCGTTGTTGCGTGGGCTCCTCCACCGGCATTTCTGTGCTTGTATCACCCTCTTCAGTGACATGGGTGCTGATGCTCTGCGAACTTTGGTTTGAGTCCTGTCGCTGTGCTTCACTCGACTGATTTGACTGGTTGCTTCGTAAGAAGTACTGGTCAATGCGAGGCCCATGTCTCTGCTCTCTCAAGCACTTTTTCCTCCCTTGGTGGATCTTCAAGCCCTTCACTGATGTAATTTTCTCCCAACCACAAATGCACACCTGAAGTTTGTGTCCCGCAGCTGTTGTGGATGTCTCATGTGCCATGCTCTCCTTGTCCGTAGTCGTTTCCGTTCCTGGGTCTGTAACCGTGTTATCAATCGGTGAGCCATCTTCCACCCCCGCTCTCGCAGGCTCTAGGGGTATTCTCTTTAATTTACTTTTAGTAGCATTTAGCGGGTGTCTCCAACTAACTGAAACAGCGTTGGGGACTGCTATCATGGGTAGCTAGCCCATGACGGCCCCAGTGGGGTCTGTTCCCTCCTGTCAGCTGTCTCTCCAAGCTGTCACGTGGACTTTCCCATGTTGTCAGCTGTCCTTTCACAGCAGTCACTGGACGAGTCCAGATTATCAGAATCAAATACACAGGACAAGATGTTAAGAAGTCCCTTGTGCCAATAGGTGGGGAGCATTTCACGACATTCGTTGATTGTTGAGAGTGGTAGACGCTCAACATCTGTGGGGGGGGGGGGCGGGGGAGTGGATACGTATATCTTGGCCTGGGTAACCTTCAGGACAGTTGGGCACAGGACACATCATCAGTAGTGTACCCTTGCATCACTGGGTGTTTCGGCCTTTTATCACTATACACCCTCCACAAGGGCGGCCCGCTGCAGGATGATCAGCCCTCAGCGCGTGTCCCATGTCAAACCGTCCCAAAGATTCACCCTGAAATACTTGGGGCCCAGCATGGGTCTTTCCGCTTGAGCCAAATCCACCGGCTGCTTCTTTCAGCCGCCTCTGAGAGTGATCTTATGGTCTTCCGCAGAGCCTGACCGTGGATTCCAAGCTCCTTCAGCAGTCTGATGGTAGATGACGCAACAAATCCTCTGCATCCCACTTCAACTGGATAGACTTTGGTGTTCCAGCCACGCTGCGTTGCCTCTGCTGCAAGCTCTGCGTAACGCAGCTTCTTACGCTCATAGGCCTCCTCAACAGAGTTCTCCCATGGAACTGTGAGCTCTATGATGTAAGCAGTCTTCTGTGAAGGGGACCAGAACACCAAGTCTGGCCTGAGGTTGGTGGAAGCAATTTCAGGTGGAAAAACTAGTTGTCGGCCGATGTCCGCCAGCATCCTCCAGTCGCGGGCCCTGCATAGGTTTCCTTCTTCTGATCTGGTGGAAGGATGTTTAGATGTTTTCTGTCCTTCTCGGACAAAGGTTGTTGCCCTTAGGGGGAGGGGGTTGCTTGCTCTCGGAGGCAAGGAGTTGGTCGCACACCGCCTGTTCTCAAGGGCTGATGCCAGGCTTTTTAGTACCTGATTATGCCGCCACGTGTATCTCCCTTGCGTGAGGCTGGTCTTGCAGCCTACCATGATGTGTTTGAGGGTCGCTGGAGTTGGGCAGAGGGCACAGGTTGGATCCTCGCCGTACCACTGATGGAGGTTCTTTGGTGATGGAAGCACGTCATAAGTCGCTCTGATGATGAAGCTGATCTTGCTTGCTTCCATTTCCCATAGTTCTTTCCAGCTGATCTTCCTCCGCTCCACACCTTCCCACTGCATCCATTGCCCCTGTTTGGCAGCTTACTCGCCGTTCTCCTGTGCTGCGATTGCACCAAGTTTCATTCCGATCGGTGGTCTAAGGTTGGCGAGGTTTAAAAATCTTAAAAACTGAGCGTGTGCAGATCGATCTCCTCTCCTGCCATTCAGCACCATGTGGATTGGTCCATCGCGTCTTTACTGGAGCTGAGGATGGCCGGCGGAGGCTTCCATTGGAGGGACCGGAAATGGCCCAGCCCAGCACGGGAAATGTCGCCAAACGGAAAGCAGAGAATCTGATCCCAGCGGAGAATGACCAGCGACTAGTGCCCGCTGTGAGTCCCAATCGCACCGGCAGCTCCAGCCCCTTCCCCTCTGGCCCCCCTCGCTGGCTCCTGCCCACCTCCCCCGCAATACCCCCCTCTCCCCCATAACCCTGGTCTTTTCTCAGAGCTCTCAAACCCCCCTGCCCACACTCCCCCCCGCCCAAAAACACACCCCCCCGCCAAAACACACACCCCCCCCTGCCCATCATTGACTGAAAGCTGAACTGCGTCGACCCGAAACGTCACCCATTCCTTCTCTCTAGAGATGATGCCTCACCAGCTGAGTTACTCCAGCATTTTTGTGTACGTTTATGGTAAAACAGCATCAGGCGTTCCATGCTTCCACCAATAGACCATCCACATCAGCTTGTGATTACAAGAGGCTGTATACTCTGTTTAGTCTCAAACCTCTTAAATATCTCTTTATTTCCCACTAGGTTCAGTGCAGCGCTGGAATTCTCAACGGTCACCTATGTGGATGCAGTAAAACAACCCACTACAACATACTTGTCTGAAGAAGGGTCCTGACTCGAAACATCGCTTAACCATGTCCTCCAGAGATGCTGCTTGACAGTCTGAGTTACTCCAGCACTTTGTTTATTTTATAAACCAGGATTGTTTGCTGTACCGTCCAATTAAGTCAACTGATGATGAAGATGCTCTCCAAAAGGATCTCGATACTATGGTCGCGTGGTCACAACAATGGGGCATGCAGTTCAACCCTTCCAAATGTGAAACCATGCGTGTCACCAGAAAGAGGAATCCAGGCGCCACATCCTACAACATACTTGGTGTCACCCTTGAAGAATCCAAACAAACCAAGTATCTTGGCATCAAATTGCAAAATGATCTGCGTTGGAATGGTCAGACTCATCATGCAACAGTGAAAGCAACAGGTGTCCTAAACTTCCTGAGGCGCAACTTTCATCATTGTTCAGCTTCTGTCAAGGAGAAGCTGTACTTCACCCTTGTTAGACCTCATTTGGACTACGCAGTTGCAGCTTGGGACCCATACACAGATAAAAACATTTCATCCATCGAACGTGTCCAAAGACAGGCCGCTCGATTTGTTACTAACACCTATGGGAGAGAAGCGAGTTTCACCAAACTTCTGAATTCTCTGGGGTGGAACCCTCTCCAAGACAGACGTGAAGCTCACCGTTTGACCTGTTTTTACAAAATGTTAAATGGTCAGCTAGACATAGATCACAAGACCTACACCAACCCCAAACCAATTAGGAGCAGACGAGGGCATTCGATCCAATTTGTGATCCCAGCTACAAAGACAGATGTGTACAGCAATTCGTTCTTCCCCCGCGCAATTAAAGCATGGAATAATCTCCACCAAACTATAGTTACCCAACCAGATGCAACTAAATTTAAAGTAGCACTTTCTTCCCAATAACCCTTTCTGGCTTAATCCCTCCCTTCACCATCTCCAGTTGGAATATTTTGGAGGACCAAGTAACCAAGAACCAAGAAGATCTGCAGTTCCTATTGTCTCCACAACACCATTCAGACTAGAATAATCTGCTCAATTGGTGCCTCCTCACACAGCAGTTTCCAATACCACCAGCAGACCATGGCCACAATATATACAATCTACTGCGCACAGTCCCTGAAACTCACCATGGTTATTCTGAATGTATCTCCATACCCCATGATCTCTACCAACATATATTCAAGAGCAACAATAACTCGATAACATCAACCAAATCATGTCATCCTGACTTTTTCATGAATCAGTATTTCTTCATCAATACTCAAGGACCTCATCATAGCAGTATAAATGTTTAGCATCTCTCAACAAACGCTACACATAGATTTCACAAAATTTAGACAGCTTGTAATGTTATACAGGGCAAAAGCTAAAGCTAAAGGCCCAGTATCTTAGAATAAAGGGGAAGCCATTTAAGACTGAGGTGAGAAAAACCTTTTTCACCCAGAGAGTTGTGAATTTGTGGAATTCCCTGCCACTGAGGGCAGTGGAGGCCAAGTCACTGGATGGATTTAAGAGAGAGTTAGATAGAGCTCTAGGGGCTAGTGGAATCAAGGGATATGGGGAGAAGGCAGGCATGGGTTATTGATTGGGGACGATCAGCCATGATCACAATGAATGGCGGTGCTGGCTCAAAGGGCCGAATGGCCTCCTCTTGCAACTATTTTCTATGTTTCTATGAACAACCTAAAGATAGACACAAAATGCTGGAGTAACTCAGCAGGACAGGCAGTAACTCTGGATAGAAGGAATGGGTGACGTTTCAGGTTAGATAGATAGATAGATCCTTTATTGTCATTCAGACCTTTCGGTCTGAACGAAATTATGTTGCCTGCAGTCATACACAGAATCAATAATAACAAAACATACAATAAACACAAATTAAACATCCACCACAGTGAGTTTACCAAGCACATCCTCACTGTGATGGAGGCAAAGTCTTAGTCTCCGTCTCTTCCCTCCTTGTTCTCCCTCTGCGCTGAGGCGATCGATCCAGGCTGAAGATGCCGCTCTCCAGTCAAGCGGACCTCCGTGGTGATGTCGCCGCTGCCGAAAGCCGGAACGCCGTCTCCGCTCCGAGACAGCCCGCCACAGCATCAGCTCCGGGCAGCCGCCCCAGCTCCAGGTCCCGCAGTCTCCGCTTCGGTCGGCCGCTGCCCCAGCTCCGGGTCCCGCAGTCTCCGCTCCGGGCCACCGCCCCAGCTCCAGGCCGCTGCCCCAGCTCCGGGTCCCGCAGTCTCCGCTCTGGGCCACCGCCCCAGCTCCAGGCCGCCGCCCCAGCTCTGAGTCCCGCAGTCTCCGCTCCGGGCCACCACCCCAGCTCCAGGCCGCCGCACCAGCTCCGGGTCCCGCAGTCTCCGTTCCAGGCCGCTGCCCCAACTCCGGGTCCCGCAGTCTCCGCTCCGGGCCACCGCCCCAGCTCCGGGCTGCCGCCCCAGCTCCGGGTCCTGCAGTCGCCGTTCCAGGTCCCGCAGTCTCAGCTCCGAGCCCCACTGCATCAGCTCCAGGCCGCCGCCGAAAGCCAGAACGCCGCACCAGCAAGTCGGGCCATCGATGCCTTAGCCCCGAAGACAGCCAGCCTCTCGTTGGTAAGTCCTGGCTGGCTCTGCCTCCGGAGCCTCGGGGTCGGTCGCAGGTTGGAGGCCGCCAGCTCCGCCATTAGGCCTCAGCGCAGATGGAGGTAGAGAAGGGGGATACGACACGAAAAAGTCGCATTCCCCCAAAGGAAGAGACAGAGAACATGTTTCACCCCCTCTAGCACAACCCAACAAACTAAAACTTAACCAAAACAAGACAAAAAAAACCAGAAAAAAAGTAAAGACAGACGGACTGCAGGTGAGCCGCAGCTGTTAACAGCGCCGCCACTTCCGGAAGGTTGAGTCCATTCTTCAAACTGATAGTCGGGGGAAAGGGGAACGAGTAAGGTCTCGGTACGGGTAAGGTGTGAAATATCAGAGATCAATTCTCTCCCTATCAAGAGATGTTCCAGCATTTTGCGACTATCTTCGGTGTAAATCAGCATCTGCAGTTCCTTCCTACACTTAACAACCTAAAAAATGGCAAGTGCATTTTGATACTAATTCAATGTTGTACATATTGCCAGTTTTAATATCACACATTAGTTAGTGGCCTACAAAGGCATTATTAATAATAAGGGCATCTTAAACGTGTGCTCCTCGGTAATTTTGCTTCTGTATGAAGGCCTGCATTGCTTATGAAACTTGTATTGCATGTAATGTGGTGTCACTGACTATTAATTGCTATCTCCATGCATACATGAGGCAAAATAAATATTGTGATCTGTGTGGTTGTGCACAAAGACATAATTACCATTAGCGATTGGATATTAGATTTGTTTTGAAATTACACTAGCAAAAGAATTTCCACACCAGCAAATTTATGACAATGATTCTAGCAGATCCTCTTCAGAAAATCTCAAATGAGTGCTAGTTCAATGAAAACTATTTTTCTCTATCATTAAGGACACCCAAAAATTGATACACTATTTAAAAAATCTTCTATACTACACCTGTAGTTAAAATGTTCTAGTTACTCAGTGTATGCAAATATATTCATTACGATTTTTCCAGCTTGCTACTTCCACTGAAATGGGCAACATACTCCGATCGTAAAAATAGCAAAAAAGATAAAACCTTCATGAAGATAATGTTATTGCAAATGTCCCTGGAGAAATTCACAGACACACACACACAAAGTACTTAAGCCTCTGACCTGCATCAGCTCGTTACAGTCAATTAGACTATCCTCAAGCATCTCTTGAGTCAGTCTTCCCATGGTGCTGTAAAATTCATCTGCAGTTTGGCAGCCTTTGATTCTTCTGTTAAAATAATGAACATGACAAACGACATTACATTCACTCTGGGAAAAAGTGTTGGCTGATTGCACTGCACATCAGATATGCAATTTGGCTTCACATGAATTATGTATCGCCAGCCCCAGCTGCCTTGCTATAAATAGCATCAAATGGAAGCTGGCTGCCTCAGCGATGGAGACTACTGAAACATCAAGGTAGAGAGTGGTATTTACAGAAACCTGATAAGAGTCACCCACTTATATACAGTCAAAGAGCAAGCTTGTGGCATACGAAAAGGTAAATAATGAATAATGGTTTATTCATCGACATACAACAATGAAACAAGCCCTTTGCCTTTGCAAAATGTTCGCTGATTGCACTGCACATCAGATAGGTAATTTGGCTTCTGGTTTTAGACATCTCCATTATAGATAAAAAATGTCTCACTATAGATACTCAGATACTGGTTTACAAGGAAGATAGACACAAAATGCTGGAGTAACTCAGCTGGACAGTTTCAGGTTGAGACCATTCTTCAGACTGTAGGATGGGTGGTTCTGGATATGTGGTGGAGAGGGGCCGGTTTTAGAGAGTCTTAAAGAATAAACTAAACTGGGGATGATGGAGGGAATGCCAGAACATTGGGTCTTGGGAGATGAAGGTCTCACTGACAATGGTGCATCAATTACATTGAGGGATAAGCAGGAATCGAGAATTGGAGGATCACATAATTCTCAGTGGGTAATAGGAGTTATGACTGGGTTCTGTGCCGTCTGTGTGGAGTTTGCATATTCTCTCTTTGACTGCAGTGGTTTCATCCAGGCTCTCTGTTTTTCTCCCACATCCCAAAAATCTATGGATTGGAAGATTAATTGTCCACCGTAAATTGCCCCGATATGTAGATGAATTGTCGAAACTGGAGTAACTGATGGGAACGTGGGGAAATAAAATAGTTGAGAGTATGGTGAGCTTATAAATGGTTGCTTGATGTTCGCTGTGGACTATTTGTGCTCAGTCTGTTTTTGTGCTGTATCTCCATACAACTCTGTCCAATTCATTGCTTATTCAAAGGGAATGGAATTCGTCAACTTTCCAGGTTTTATTATAATTTTTAATCCCAAGCTTCTTTAAAATTTATATTTTAACCTCTCACTGTGTTCTCACCGCAGTAGTACGTTAGGAATTGGAAGCTATAATCCAGAATGTAAATTGTGAACAGGTTCAAGTGATTTAATTATTTTTTTTGCAAGCTTCAGGTAGTAATTGTAAGAGCTCAATAAATAAAAATAAAATTGGTGTGGAAATCCACCTATTAATGGAAATTGTAAACAGCGGCCATGAAGTTCAATATAAATGTTATTCTGTTATGTTCTGCAAGCTCCATGTGGCCTGAATCTAGATCACTGTATGGAAGTGTTGCTGTATTATGTAATAGCACTTCTGTGCAATAAGTTTCTCTGAAACATGCCGGGAAGATAATGACCCCATCAGAATTCTAGTTAACTGTCTATAATTACAGATCAATTGTCCACAATTATTCAGTGGGAAACCAGTGCAGGATTTGCTCAAGTATATCAATATTTTCTAAATTTGTAGGAACCCTTTGAGCAAAATACTTCTTAGGGTACCAGAATTGTTTGAGGAATGTTTTATTCTGATTCATGTTAAACAAACACAATTCATTTATATTAACAGCAGTGAATGAACAGAGCTGCTCGTTTCTATTACTTCACACAGGCTTCTTAGGCAAATATTTGAAGAAGGGTGAGGAAGGGTAAAGTGCCTGTCCCACTTAGGCGACTCTTCAGGCGACTGCCAGGGACTAGTTTTAATGGAATCCACCTACGACACCTGGCGACAACCTCCGACAGCACCTACGACAATCTGCGACAACACCTACGTCAACCTACACAACAAAGTTTGTCGCCACTGTCGCTGAAAAATTCTCAGCGTGTCGAAAATTTAGCAGCAGTCGCCTGTAGTCTCCCAGAAAAATCGTCTAAGTGCGACAGGCCCTTAAGGGTGGCAAGGTGGCGCAGCGGTAGAGTTGCTGCCTTACTGCACTTGCAGCATCGGAGATCCGGGTTCGATCCCAACTACGGACGCTGTCTGTACAGAGTTTATACGTTCTCCCCGTGAACACGTGGATTTTCTCCAAATCTTCGGTTTCCTCTCACACTCCAACGGCGTACAGGTATGTGGGTAAATTGGCACGGTAAATGTAAAAATTGTCCCTAGTGTGTGTAGGATAGTGTTAATATGTGGGGATCGCTGGTCGGCACAGACCCGGTGGGTCAAAGGGCCTGTTTCCACACTGTATCTCTAACCTAAACTAAAAACTAAAAGACTGAGGAACCTAAATGTTTCCAGGAAGCATACAAGGTGTGGCCAATGATAAGGAAGTTGTGGAGGAGGGAAGAGCAACATACTTCCACTCTATGTGGGGGAGATGGATCTGTCGATGCACGGTTGCTAGAGTAAGGAGCAAATGGACCTTTTCACAAAGGGGAGACAGGCCACAAAATGGGACAGCACGGTGGCACAGCTGAAAGAGCTGCCATCTCACAGTTTCAGTAATCCAGTCTCATTCCAGACTCTAGTGTAGTTTGCGTATTCAATAATCAATAGTTCTTTATTTGAAATAGAAATGAAAATAGAATTATCCCTGCGACCATGTGGGTTTCACCCGGGTCCTCTGATTTCCGTCCACATCCCAAAAATATACATGTTTGTGGGTTAACGGCCCACTGTAAATTGCCTCAGGTATATAGATGAGTGGTAGAATCTGGGGGTGGGGGGGGGGAGGGGGGAGATAAAACTGGTTGCAGTAGGAATAGTATATAAATGGGTGCTTGATGACCAGCACACATTGAGTGGACTGAAGGGCCTCCACCTTCCTCCACTCAAGTCATTTAACCATTTCCAGATTTCACCACATTGTATGACGTCTTTTCTAGCCAACAATGGGCCTACAAGGGCATCTTCCTGCCTGAGGTCATTTGTGGCTGGTCCTGATAGGTCCTGGCCTTTTTTCGCCTCCATCCTCCCAACCTCATACTTTCAGTCTGAAGAAAGGTCCCGACCCAAAACGTCACCTATTCTTTTCTTCCAGAGATGTTGCCTGACCCGCTGAGTTACTACAGCACTTTGTGTCTATCTTTGGACTGAAAGACCTATTTACTTGCTATATGACTTGTTATGACACCAAGGAAATGGCTGTTTCCACAAATATTAAAAAAATGTCTTCTATGCACATCACACGATTAAGATTGACCAATACAAAATAGATCAGAGAAATAATTAGAATGCACAACTTACTCTCCAAGTTTAGCCCAGATGGCCAAGGCAACTCTTAGGATCACCTCAGAGCCTTCAAAGAACACGGAATCCCAGATTCGGAGGACAGTGTGATTAGGAAGGCACGTGGCAAATAAAGTTAGGAACCACTGCATGGTGAAGACATTGGTCAGGGGAGGCTCATAACTACCTGCCAAATAATAAAATAACATTGAGTTTGATCAGAATACATGTAATCACACTGAAGGCAAAGATTTATATTCTGCTCCCCAACCCCTCCCACCCCCCTCGCTCTCGTTCATCTTTCCGTCTTGGTACTGCAACATAATTTAGCTTTTTGTCAAATGTAAGCGTGGGTGCATGGAGAAACAATGATCAAATGACAGCATATCGGTTAATAAATACTGACAATTGATGTTTGAAAATTAAAGCACTTCGGCAGTATGATTTTGCCCGAAGTACCTCCTCAACATAGAAACGTAGAAAATAGGTGCAGGAGTAGGCCATTCGGCCCTTCGAGCCTGCACCGCCATTCAATATGATCATGGCTGATCATCCAACTCAGTATCCTGTACCTGCCATCTCTCCATACCCCCTGATCCCTTTAGCCACAAGGGCCACATCTAACTCCCTCTTAAATATAGCCAATGAACTGGCCTCAACTACCTTCTGCGGCAGAGAATTCCAGAGATTCACCACTCTCTGTGTGAAAAAAGTTTTCCTCATCTCGGTCCTAAAAGATTTCCCCCTTATCCTTAAACTGTGACCCCTTGTTCTGGACTTCCCCAACATCGGGAACAATCTTCCTGCATCTAGCCTGTCCAACCCCTTAAGAATTTTGTAAGTTTTTATAAGATCCCCCCTCAATCTTCTAAATTCTAGCGAGTACAAACCGAGTCTATCCAGTCTTTCTTCATATGAAAGTCCTGACATCCCAGGAATCAGTCTGGTGAACCTTCTCTGTACTCCCTCTATGGCAAGAATGTCTTTCCTCAGATTAGGAGACCAAAACTGTACGCAATACTCCAGGTGTGGTCTCACCAAGACCCTGTACAACTGCAGTAGAACCTCCCTGCTCCTATACTCAAATCCTTTTGCTATGAATGCTAACATACCATTCGCCTTCTTCACTGCCTGCTGCACCTGCATGCCTACTTTTAATGACTGGTGTACCATGACACCCAGGTCTCGTTGCATCTCCCCCTTTCCTAATCGGCCACCATTCAGATAATAATAACATCAATCCAATTTATTTATTGCAATGTGACCATGTGGGTGCTTCCAGTCAGAGTTTATGAAAACTGGCTTGGAGTTGAAAAGTTGAATATCAAGTAGATAAACTCTCAATAATCAGAATCCGTTCCAGCTTGCTCACATTGTTGAGTTAGTTTCCGCTTCAAGGCTGGCCTTCTGATAACATCAATGCTCATTTCAACGCAGGCAAAAATAAACTTAAAAAACAGTTGTTTGTGGTGCATAATACCAAAATGGGTTAATTAAGAATGGTTAACTATGGAATAAACTGAGTTTATATTTAAAACACACAGTGTAGTATTTGGGGTCAGTCGAGCGTACCAAAAACATGGAATTTGCTGGTTTCAGTAGTGATGAAAATGTTTGATCATATAGTTTTGTCATCTGAGAATGTAATAGACCACAGAAGTGAAAAGACCATTACACCAGAGGGGATATATTCTGTCTTTCACTAATTGGGGTGCAAAGAATGGAATTCACTCCTGCCCATGTCTACACTAAAATCTGTGCATAGAGAAAAATACTGCCCCAGATCTTGCCAGTAACTGATTCTGAATTGTTCGTATGAACAGTAAATTCTCCACAGTTTCCACATACAGCATATCATCCATCATGTCCACCACTTTCAACAAGATACTTATTCCGCTCGCTTCCGCTTTCACCATACCGAGGACACTATTTCTTCCATGACTCCCTGATTCACTTTCCACAAACCACTCCACTTCTCACAGAACTTCCTGTACAACTGCAGGCCTTGCAACATCTGCCCTCTCACCACTTCCCTTCTCACCATTCTGGGACACAAGCATGTATTTAAGTGAAGCAATAATTAATCTGTGCTTCTTCCAGTTTCCTTGCTGGTCCACATGCTGGGATCACCGTTGCAAAGCAGATTAGGTGATTGTTTTGTAGAACACTACTGTTCTCTTCACTTCCATTCTCCATCCCACTCTGTCTTTGGCCTCCGTACATGTTACACTCGCACAAAATGTCCAGTTCAAGAAACTGCACTTCATCTTCTGGTAATCCACATTACAGCTTTTGGGACTCAATACTGAATGCAATCATTTCAGGTAATTTGTCTTTCCATGGCACCACGGTGGCACAATGGTAGAGTTGCTGCCTTACAACATCAGAGACTTGGGTTCCATCCTGACTACGGGTTCTGTCTATATGGAGCTTGGACGATCTCCCTATGACCGCGTGGGTTTTCTCCAGGTGCTCTGGTTTCCTCCCACATTCCAAACATGTAAAAATTTGTTGGTTAATTGGCTTCAGTAAAATTGTAAATTGTCCCTAGTGTGTAGGATTCTGGTGGTGTACGGCGTGATTGCTGGTCGGTGGGACGAAGGGCCTGTTTCTGCGCTGGATCTCTAAAGTCTCAAGTCTAATCTTCTGTCAAAGCACATTGCAGCTCTCAGGATTCCATTTTTAAGGCACTAACTACAGGCGATCTGCTGAGCATTTTCAATGAGCATTTTCATTTGAATGAGGAGAAGATGTTTCCTCAAATGGGGCTGACTGAATCTTGGAGCCATATATAAAGGCCAGCCACCAATAAATCTATGGGAACAGTCAGGAGAAATACTTTTCCAGAGGATTATTAAATTGTCACATTCACTACCATAAGAGCCACCAATGATAGATGCTTTTCTGGCAAAGGTGAATTACAATGAAAGGAATGGACAGAGATGCTTCAAATCTTCACTGAAGTAAGGTGAGAATAGACACAGGTCAGCATGGACTAGATGGGCTGAATTCTTTCCTGATCTTGTACATGCCATGTCAGATCTGGTACTATCATTAAAAAAATACATCCCTTTCTCAGCATAAAATCCTCTGAAATCTTGGAAACTATAAACAATAAAAGTCTTCAGTTGCAGGGAAAAATCTGCCTAAAAGAGGAATTTCATAATAAAACAAAGAATTTACCTGCACTTTCCTTGTTGGCAACCTTCTGGAGATCATCGAGATACTGAGAAAGCTCAGGTAGTTTTATCCGGAGAAGATCTCGAAAAACAGCCATATCCACCGACAATGCACGTAGATTATTGGCAAAGTAGCTCTCAGGAAGCACTTTGTCAATCAAATAAATCATTATCTGCATATTAAAAAAGATAAAAGATACAGAACCATGTGAAAGCCATATCACAATTTTGGATGATCAGCCATGATTATATTGAATGGCGGTGCTGGCTCAAAGGGCCGAATGGTCTCTCCTGCACCTATATTCTATGTGCCCATGTTTAACGCATTTAAACATTCCTCCTTAACTAAAGTTCTATACACAGCTTACAATACATACTTAGGGAAAGTTTGAACTGGAATTTAATTAAATAAGCTTATCATTGTGTTTCTGTAAATAGGACGGTGAAGTTTAATATTATGTAAAATCGTATGTAAAATCTCAAATTGTAATCTATCAACAATGCAAAATGCAGCAAATTAACATCCACTATTATTTATGAAAACTAAAATGTCAAGAAGGCAAGTATTTAATTTACAACGGCACAAGAAACGGCAGATGCTAGAATCTGGAGATATAACTGCTGGAGAAACACAGCAGGCCAAGTAGCGTCTGTGGAGGCAAAGGCATCAGCTTGGGTCGAGACCCTGCGTCAGGACTGAATACATTATTTAGTTCAGACTACTGTGATTTTTCTAATAAGCTAAATGAAATAGATTAATGAGATAATAGGAAACGACAAGAGGAAAGGGAAGTGATGGATGATGGGGAAAAAAGTTGCATAATTGCTCAGGTCTCACCTTGTGGGTTCAAGTCCCACTACAAAGGCTTAAGTCTAAAAATGCTGGACAGTTCTCCTGACTTTGAGGGAAGATTTACACTGTTAATGAAAGGAGGTGCTTTTCAGGTGATATGTATATTGAAGTATCATCAAATCTTTCAGGTGAGTAAAAGAGATCTCTGCTTTATTTGGAAGAAAAGCAAGAGCTAATCTTAAAGTCTGGCCAAATATTTTTTCTAACGATAGACTATCTCAGCCACAAGAGCCACATCTAACTCCCTCTTAAATATAGCCAATGAACTGGCCTCAACTACCTTCTGTGGCAGAGAATTCCAGAGATTCACCTGTGTGAAAAATGTTTTCCTCATCTCGGTCCTAAAGGATTTCCCCCCTTATCCTTAAACTGTGACCCCTTGTTCTGGACTTCCCCAACATCGGGAACAATCTTCCTGCATCTAGCCTGTCAAACCCCTTAAGAATTTTGTAAGTTTCTATAAGATCCCCCCTCAATCTTCTAAATTCCAGCGAGTACAAGCCAAGTCTATCCAGTCTTTCATATGAAAGTCCTGACATCCCAGGAATCAGTCTGGTGAACCTTCTCTGTACTCCCTCTATGGCAAGAATGTCTTTCCTCAGATTAGGATAACAAAACTGTACGCAATACTCCAGGTGTGGTCTCACCAAGACCCTGTACAACTGCACTAGAACCTCCCTGCTCCTATACTCAAATCCTTTTGCTATGAATGCTAACATACCATTCGCTTTCTTCACTGCCTGCTGCACCTGCATGCCTACTTTTAATGACTGGTGTACCATGTCACCCAGGTCTCGTTGCATCTCCCCTTTTCCTAATCGACCACCATTCAGAAAATAGTCTACTTTCCTGTTTTTGCCACCAAAGTGGATAACCTCACATTTATCCATATTATACTGCATCTACCATGCATTTGCCCACTCACCCAGCCTATTCAAGTCTCCTTGCAGCCTCCTAGCATCCTCCTCACAGCTAACACTGCCCCCCAGCTTCGTGTCATCCGCAAACTTGGAGATGTTGCATTCAATTCCCTCGTCCAAATCATTAATATATATTGTAAATAGCTGGGCTCCCAGCACTGAGCTTTGCGGTACCCCACTAGTCACTGCCTGCCATTGTGAAAAGGACCCGTTTACTCCTACTCTTTGCTTCCTGTCTGCCAGCCAGTTCTCTATCCACATCAATACTGAACCCCCAATACCGTGTGCTTTAAGTTTGTATACTAATCTCTTAAGTGGGACCATGTCGAAAGCCTTCTGAAAGTCCAGATATAACACATCCACTGGTTCTCCCTTATCCACTCTACTACTTACATCCTCGAAAAATTCTATAAGATTCGTCAGACATGATTTACCTTTCATAATCCATGCTGACTTTGTCCAATGATTTCACCATTTTCCAAATGTGCTGCTATCCCATCTTTAATAACGGATTCTAGCAGTTTCCCCACTACCGATGTTAGACTAACTGGTCTGTAATTCCCCGTTTTCTCTCTCCCTCCCTTTTTAAAAAGTGGGGTTACATTAGCAAAAATGGGGTTCCTACATCAGAACAGGAAGGGGTGAAGAGCTATGGGTGAAAGGGATATGAAAGGCAATGAATGAATACAAACTTTCCTTCCTTTATTCAACTTGTTCTTTTGAGAAAAGACAAAGTTCAAATCCGAACGCTTTCATTACCCAATGGCAGAATGCCTGTTAGGCAGAATGCCTGTTAATATTTGATCAATGAAAACACAATTCCCATGGATGTAATAAAGCAGTGCATAGATGTAACTGTTCATCTTTAACTGTATCAGCAAACATTTTCTTTGCCGTTGCACCTACCTTTAGTGCGTCTCCTTCATTTACTTCCATCACTTCCAATATGAGAGCCGCAAGGACATTGAAACCTTGGCAGTAGCCAACAAATTTATTCCAACGAGCATAGGCCAGAAGAACTCGCTTCAGCACAACACGATCCTGTTCAGCTTCCTGCCCACAGTAAGAACTACAGCCTGTTCTGTGAAGGTCCTTGAAAGAAACAAGCACAGGCTTAAGTTATTCATTATTCACATTCTAGAACCTCATTTTTGAGCTATTTTGGGGCAATAATCATGAACCTCATGTGGATTAAGACACAACAGTATTAACAGTTGTGAAGTCTTGGATGTAACGTTTGATTGATGAATAAACAGCTGTATTGGCATTCACAGATTTTCAAATCGCATCATGATATATATTTCCAGAAAAGGAAACGGAGCACATATTGTCAAAATATAACAATGTCTCGAGGGCAAACGCAGGCAGGTGGGACTAGTGTAGCTGGGATATGTTGGCGGTGTGTGCAAGATGGGCCAAAAGACCCGTTTCCACACTGTATCACTCTATAACTCTGACAAATTAATCACTCACCTTCCTGTATTAGAACAGTAAGAATATAAGAGGCAGGACCAAATGTAGGCTGATCTTCCACCTCGCTTCCAGCTGTACTATCCCCATATCCTTTAATATCCAGAAATCTATCAATCTCTGTTTTGAATGAGCTTATGTAACATAGAAGGCTATTCAGCACAGCAGGTTTCTGCTACCCCATCAGAGAAATTATTTTGCTACTTATCTACTCGAAGGACTAATTATTGAACCAACACATCTCTGAGATGTGGGAGGACATTTTACCAGGACCAGAGAGAATCTCACAGACACAGGAACACCTTACAGCACCAGCCACCTGCATTCGATCCCGACTACGGGTGCTGTCTATATGGAGTTTGTACGTTCTCCCTGTGACAGCATGGGTTTACTACGGGTGCTCGTTTCCTCCCACAATCCAAAGATATACAGGTTTGTCGGTTAATTGGCTTCTGCAAATTGTAAATTGTCCCTTGTGTGTAAGGACAATTGTACTAATGTATGGTGGTGATCGCTGGTCGACGGGACCCAATATGCTAAGGGCTGTTCCTGTGCTGTATCTCAAAAACAAAGAATGTGCAAACTCCCCACAGACAGAAACCGAGATCAGGATCAAACTCGGGTCTCAGAATCTGTAAGATTGGAGCACTAACTGCCATGCTCCCCTAATGACCTCACCTCCACAACCCTCTAGATCGCCATTGCCTAAATAAAGAATCTGCATTAATATTTCAGTCCCAAATGGCATTCACATTACAGGTGCACAACCTTTTATCCGAAAGCCTTGGGACCAGACACTTTTCGTAATTCAGAATTTGTCGGTCTTCGGAATGGATTTTTTTTAGCGTAGATTTTAATGGCTGGCTCAGTGGTAGGGTGCTCGGCTCATATCCGCAAGGTCGCGAGTTTGCGCCTTGATCCTGGCAGTTACTCGATCGCGAGTTTGAGTCTTCAATGTCGTTTTTTCTTGCAGAATAAATGTTTGTATGAAATACAGTGTAGGAGAAGTGTACTGACTGTGTGGGCAGAACTTTGGAAGTGATTGCCCACCAGTCTAAAAAGCCGCTGTGTCTCCCTGTCCCTGGGATAGCAGGGGGCGATCAAACAGCACAATACCCCCCTCCCCCTCCAACTCCAGAGGAATCCGCTCCCCAATGGGCCGCTACCAAAGATCATAGAGGAGCTCCTCTATGATCTTTGGCCGCTACAGCGACAAGTGGCAGTTCGCCCACAGCCCGAGCTGCGCCCCCTCATCCGCCACCCCAAGAACAAGACGTACCTTGCACACCATCAGCTTCTGCCCCTACGTGTTCCTCTGGAGTTGGAGCGGGGCTGGGCTGGAGTTGCTGCTGGCTGTGGGTCTCTGGGATCTCCGTGCTTGCAGTGGGCCTGGGGGTCGGTGGGCGGCGGTGGGAGCTGTGGACCTACGGACCTACCTCCGTGGAGCTAGCCAGCTTCGGAGCGTGGAGAGTTGCGGGGGCGAGCTGCTGCGACCCGACTCCGGTGGATGGTGACACCGGGAGCCCGCGGGTCCCCGGTGGGAGACTGCTTTGCGGGGCACCGGCAGCGGCGACTTCTCCCGCACGAATTACGGGGTTGAGAGCAAAGATCATAGAGGTTGAGAGTGACCTGGAGGGGGGCCTTACAACGCCCGGCGCGGCTGTAAATTGCTGCGGACTTGCTAGCGCCCGCCAGGGGCTCCAACATCAAGACCGGGGCAGGGCCCTACATCTCCCGGCGTGGCTTTGAGTGGCCGCTCCCCGATGGGCCCCTACGACGCCCCGAGCTGCGCCTCGTCATCCGCAACCCAGGTTCCTCTGTAGTTGGGGCGGGGCTGGGCTGGGCTGCTGTTGGCTGTGAGTCTCTGGGATCTCCGTGCTTGCGGTGGGCCTGGTGGTCGGTGTCCAATTGGTCCTGACGTCTCCGGTGACTGGCACGGTCCTGCTGCTAACGCCGACGTGAAGACAGTGCAAAGCCCCCGCGCCGGTGCAATGGGCGGGGAGCTGGAGAGGGGAGGGAAGGGGTCACACACATGGCCGGGAAGCAGAGGGGTGTAGGTGGGGTGATACTGAAGCGAGCGACAATCTGCTGCTGCCTGCCCCGCTGAGTTAAAAAGTTCCCACGCAAGACTCACGAAAGACTGTGTATCGTGAGTCTACCGTGGGAACTTTTTAACTCAGCGGACAGGCTGCAGCATATTGTCAATTATTAACCCTCCCGCGCAATATACCCTCATCTTCTGTTTTATGAATGGGGATTTAGTTCCCCTTTCTTCGAGGACCGACCGGAGGTTCCGCTGTCACCTCTGCGGGCCACCCTCGGTGAACGTTTTCAAGGACCTTTCTTCAAGGACCGAAAAAATGGCCGCTATTCGGAGGTTTTCGTTATTTGGATCTTCGGATAAAAGGTTGTGCACCTGTATTCTGAAACTGTAAACTTATCCAGTACAAAACCCCTCCCTGCATCCACTCCATCAAGCCCCATAGGAATTTTATAATTTTAAAAAATATCTCTACTGTGAAGAGCATTGATCCAGACCATTCAATCTGCCCCTAAATGGCAAACCACCTCACAAGAAACAGGTTGGTGGATTTTTGTTGCATTTCCTTTAAGACAAGAACATCCTATTATTAGGCACGAGAATGACGACTGTACACAACAGTTCAGGTGTGGTTTCAACAGGGCCTATTTAATTTCAGTGAGACACATTTACTCCTGCACTCAAATGCTATTGAACTAAAGGTCAACTTTATTATATTCCTCCCTTATTTCTTGCAGCATCTACCTGTGACGCGCGCAAGATCATCTCGGTTCCTTTAACACCACCGTTCCACTGACTGCCTCAATGTTAAAAGCACACCGCTTTTCTGTTTTATTTAGCAAAGTGAATGACCTCACAATTTTCCACATGAATGAATACTTCACTGTCACATGACGAGTCACAGTGAAAGTCTTTATTTTGCGTACCCAAGGTATGCAAGGCGATGCCCAGAAATGGCACAGACAAAGTTACAAAGCATCCCATGCCAGGTCCTGCTTTGTTCCGCCCCCTCTCCCCATCCCCTCCCTTTCCCACGCCGGGTCCTCCTTTGTCCTCCCCCCATCACAACGGACCCCACACTAGGTCCTTATTCTTCCCGCCCACCCCCCCTCTAATGGCAGTCCCCCCCCAAGCCATGTTCTCCTTTGTTCCCGGCGGTGCATCTTCCGGCTCCCACATGCCCCGTCCTCGACTATCGCCGCCCTCATCGACCGCCACACCGACCTCCGTCAGCCCACGAGGCTCTGTCGACCCATGAGGCTCTGGCACAGGGCTTCTCTGCAGCCTCCTGGGAGGCATTATATACCATCCGCCATGTTTTTTCCCCACTCACTTAGTTTGTCGATATTGCCCTTTAAATCCTTGTCCTTACTGAAACTCCCATCAAGTTTTGCATTAACAAACATGGACATATGATAGTTAGTTTTCTTAGCCAAATCATTGATATGAATTGACAATAACTGTGGCCCAGTACTGTTTCTGAAGTGCCCCTTAGGTCTGTGACCTCCTACACTGTTCCAATATAAGTTTGAGGAACACCTCCTCTTCTGTTGTGGCATGTTGCAGCCCTGGGGCTCAATATTTCAGATAACTCACTTTTCCTGTTTGTACCGGGGTCAGCAAGTTCTACTACAAGGTTATCTTCTGTGTTTTTAACTAATTCTATTCCCTCTCTCCACAGACTACCTGAATTCAAAAAGGTATTGGATAAGTAATTGACAAAGAGTTGTCGGAACATTGAACAAAGGGTGGGATGGACAAAGGGAGACGGAGGAGATTATTTTACAAGGAGTCAGAGTTGACACTGAGCCAAATGGCCCTTACTGTACCATAACAATGCTATGTGTACTCCCCCTCCTGTCGTGGGGTAGACTGGGACGGACTCCCCATCCACTCCTCCCCAATCTTTGCACATCCTTCAAGCCTTTCCATCTGTCACTATAATTTCGTTTCATGTATTTTGTGTTTTATGACTGTTGGCAGATCAATTTACCTCCTGGGATAAATAAAGTTACCGTATTTCTCGGCAATGAAGACGCACCTGCGTGGAAGACACACCCCCATTTTGAGTTGCTACATTTTGAAAAAAGGCTGGCGGGATAGAATTTCTCACACTCAAAAAAATAAAAATAAAGAAAGTAACAATTCCATTTGCCCAAGGCTTCCAGATCTCCTTCATTCTGAATTACTGAATGGGTGTGGGGTGGAGGGTGACGGCAGGTGGAGAGATGGTGGGAAAAACGGGAGCACACCGGGACAAGTTGAATCAGTTGTGATCTTATTGAATGACAATACCACTTGAGGTTACTCGGGTAGACTCAGGAGTAAGCTCCACTGTCCTGTTATCCATCCACCGCTGACCCGCTCCGCTCTATGATCTTTACTCTTGAGCTGGTCCCCTCACTGTCTGGTCAACATTGAAAGACACAGACCGGGCAGTGAATGCCATGCAGTGTCACCCAGCGCAGTAAGTGAGGCCGTGTCCTGCTCCCGGCGGCAGTCGGAAATTAAGGATTTGCGGGAAGCAGTGGACATGAGCGAGGCCGGCGAGCGGCAGGAGAGAGGTGTTCAGACGGAGAGCACAGCCAGAGGTGAGCGGGCCGGTAGAAGACGCTGAGGTGGTGGCCAGTTCCGCTGTCCGGTCCCCCTCCTTCTCAACGCTCCTGCCCGTGCTGACCCAGGCCAGACTCCCCACACGCTGTGAAAGGAACTCTCCCCTCCCCAGCGGCACTGTCCTTTTACAGCCGCTTCCCATCAGCTGCCAGCAATGAGGGATAGACTAGGCTATCCCTCAGTACAACATTGTTCTTGATGTAGCTGTGCTGAGCGATAGCCAAGTCTATCTTTCTTGGCTAACAACCTAACCTTTGACCTCTAAGACGCAGGTAAATATTCGTGCCTTATTTTTAAATAGCGTCTTATTTAAAAATAGCGTCTTCATTGCCGAGAAATACAGTATATTGTATCGTATGAGTTCACTCTGTCTGTCCTGTTGACATTGCAAATCAACTGCAATGGGTGGAATCCAACCTTATCAACTTCCTGCTGATGGGTTGAAGTCCAAAATACACTGGCTGACTCAAATGTCTTAAGAGCAAGGACAAGTAATAAACAGTGCTTGACAATATCAGACACGATGACTGGAACAGTGGATTTAATACCAATGGCTATGTTTCTAACCTTGAAGCAAACATAAAAGATAAAATTATGTCTGTTTATATTTATTTATTAATGTCAGTGTGTTCATTTAGCCTTCATCCAATACAATACCAATAAGTGAGTTCGGTTTTCCGAAAAACGCAAGGAATCATGGGATGTCAAACGTCATTCGAGGAAAAAAAAAAGCAAATGGGGGTGCCAGGTAGCGGGAGATCGGGGTGTAACAGCAATAGGGAGGGGGCAGATGTGAGTGGGAGACGGGGACAGACTGGACCGGTGGAGAGACGGTGAGAGGTGGGGGAGAGAGAAGGGGGTGAAAGACGTACGTGGGGAGACAAGAGAGAGGTTCCAGTTAGACAGGCAGCCACTGGCAAAGCCATGGCTCGTTGCTTCTGGGAGAGTTGAGAAAATGTCCTCAGTCGAGAGAATGCAACTTCAGAACCTCCTTGTCTCGACCGCACAGCTTTATTCCGAAGCCAGTGAGTGCACGGAGAGGCAGCAATGAGATAAAAGTCATTGCAACTGGTCTCTTCTGTGGTACTGCACGTACAACTGAACTTCCAGCTCCTAGCGAATGCCAAAAAATGATTGTAAATATGTGTACCACCCACAGATGAACAACAAGGCGGTTCCACTGTGACACAGTGATGCCATCGACTCTCTGCACAGATAACTCTTCAACTGACCCAAACAACTAGGAAACGCCACCTGGAGCCCGCCAGCCTAGAGAGCGAAGAAGACCCACAAGGCTTTTGCTTTGGAAAAGTTATTTTGGAAGAGCTGGCGAGCGCTGGAGAGGCAGGTGAGGAGCCCACGGTGGATGGTGCCTCTCCGCACGCCGCTGGAAGAACTAACACCTCTACTCCCCTGGTTGGGCGCTGCCTCCTCGACCCCACAGCTCGGCGGCCGGCTAGGATTCCAGAGCATAGCCGATGCCTCACATCAGCTCCTGATCCCCTGCCGGCTGTCCGGATAATGTGACCGATGTTGGCTGAGCTGAAGCTGGGATCCAACCACTCTCACAAAACGCCGGTGGTACAGCAAGGACGAGGACGGCAAGAACACTCAGTTCACTCAACACAAACTTAGGTCATTTGTTCCTTGCGACCGCGGAAATCCCCGCTCCCATCCATCCCAACCACAGCACAAAAGGCTAATGTGTGTGAAGTCTAAAGGAGGGCCTTCTATCCAGAGATGCTGCCTGTCTCACTGAGTTACTCCAGCATTTTGTGTCTATCTTCGGTGCAAAAGTGCAAGGTGCCATACACTATCTGAAACAGAACCCACCAAATGCCCTTCAACAATAAGGCACTGTGAGGTTGTGGTTGAGCGTTTGGGAGGAATTGTAAGCAGCGAGGGGGAGGGTGAAAAACCAAGTGCTGGAGGATATCAGCGGGTCAGGTGACACATCTGTGAAGGGAGGACAGACTATGTTTCAGATCACGACCTTTCTTCAGATCAGGAAGAAGGTAACTTCAGCAGAGCGATGCCTTTGCAATTCCCCAAATAAACAGAACAGTAAAAACATTTGTGTAGGAAGGAACTGCAAATGCTGGTTTACACTGAAGTTAGACACAAAAAGCTGGAGTAACTCAGCTGCCGAGAATGTTTATCTCCAGTGACCTATGACCTGGGCATGTGCAGTTGAAATACCGAACTGGCTTATTCTAAATGTCAAATCAATACAGCTCAAGTATCACATCAACATCTACACTACTTGTGGATTAGTCATTTGCAAGTCAGAACAGTAGCCACTGTAATACGTCACATCAGGGGAGTGTTGTCTGGACACTTTGACATCCTGTAAATGTTTTTGTTACCTGTTAAGGATCCTGGACAGATTGAGGGCATTAATAGCTTACCGTCAAGAACAAAGGAAAAGCCATTACATTTTGACAACTGAATAAAAAATACAGCAAGACAAGCAGAGAGGTTTAGAGTTGAATACCAGGCATTTGAATTGAACATGAAATGATTTGTTCTCATAAGAATAAACAGCTGTTGGAAATGTTATGTGCCAATTCTATTTTCCTGTAATGGAAAGGTGACTGTGTGGCAATGTGATTGTGGCTGGAAAGGAACAAGGACAGGGTGGGAACGCACTGTACATGCTTGTCCATGTGGCCTCAGAAAGCTCATGAAATCCTTGCAGAGAACTAATTCAACTGATTTTGCTGCCATTCATTAGCTCTCTGGTTCAAGGCAGCTACAAGGTCGTTAACTAAGTGCCATGTACTTTCACAATTCTCCATTATTTCTGTTAAAAGTTCAGTGTGCTTCTGGGTGTAGTGTGAAGTAAAATAAATGGATTGTAAGGACTGTGACAAGTAGATTGTAGACCTATTGGTGCACTGGGCTTATGTCAGATATCAAAGCTCGGCCGCTCAATGCTAGTGCTCTTTGCCTGCTTCATGCTGGATTCTCCTCCACCTCCCTCTGTTGTACCTACTGTTGGCCACGTTGTGGTACTGGCTGGTCACGCACAATGGCAATGTTCTGCAGCCTGAACCATATGTCCCAAATACTGGCTCTGACGTTTACTGTAAAGTTCTTCAAAAAACAATGCAGGAGTTGCTTTCAGCCCATCAACTGCCTGATGATCAGTGACATTTCTGGTGAGAACGCTGCTCTCACAGTATGGCCACTCTGCAGAAGTACCCAGTTATCTGAAAGAATCGTGATGCTAGTAAAGAAAGAATCTCAGTGTGACTGTAACAAGGGGGGTGGAGAGCATTAGTGCAAGATACACAAAAATGCTGGAGAAACTCAGCGGGTGCAGCAGCATCTATGAAGCGAAGGAAATGGGCAACGTTCTGAAGAAGGGTTTCGGCCCGAAACGTTGCCCATTTCCTTCGCTTCATAGATGCTGCTGCACCCGCTGAGTTTCTCCAGCATTTTTGTGTACCTTCGATTTTCCAGCATCTGCAGTTCCTTCTTAAACACATTAGTGCAAAATATATGGATCCAAGCAGGATAATGGTTACCAATCACCATTTGGACCCACACAAACTACCGTGAGGACACTGAATCCGAATCCGTTGATCGGCACAAGTTTTCTTTTCACACAGGCACAGTTCAGAAAACAAGCTTGGGGCATTAGTGTAACAATTAATAACTAGACGATGGAGTCATAGATATTTAGTTATCGCATGGCCCTATCTAGGACCATCGTTCCAGGGATTATCTCTCGGTTTGGATACCAGAGAGATGGTGCACCACTCCTCCTAATTGGGCAGTTGAGGGCCTGACCAATCCATTGACAAAATTATTTGGACATAGATAATGTTTCTGCTTGATCGACAGTCTCAATACTCTGTTTGATTAATGCCCACTTGTTACTGTCGAGTGAAGTAAACCACTTATTACTTGTCAGAATTTTGGATCGTAAATGAAAATTGTACAAGTTGATATCATACAAGGTCACCTGACAAGACACGAACACATGCAATAAAGCTACTTAAGAATGCGGTCAATGCTAATTTGTAAATGATGGCAGGTTAAATGAAAACGCTTTTGCAAAACTATTGTGGATGCATCCTTATTTATCAAGCCATGTCAAAACCAACATGGGATTGTTGGATGTGTTGCTTAATGTACAAGAGAACATCATGTTGAGTGTAGGAGCAAAGAGGTCCTTCTGCAGTTGTACAGGGCCCTAGTGAGACCACACCTGGAGTATTGTGTGCAGTTTTGGTCCCCTATTTGAGGAAGGACATTCTTGCTATTGAGGAAGTGCAGCGTAGGTTTACAAGGTTAATTCCTGGGATGGCGGGACTGTCATATATATGCTGAGAGAATGGAGCAGCTGGGCTTGTACACTGGAATTTAGAAGGATGAGAGGGCATCTTATTGAAATATATAAGATTATTAAGGGTTTGGACACGCTAGAGGCAGGAAACATGTTCCTGATGTTGGGGGAGTCCATAACCAGGGGCCACAGTTTAAGAATAAGGGGTAAGCCATTTTGAACGGAGATGAGGAAACACGTTTTCACACAAAGAGTTGTAAGTTTGTGGAATTCTATGCCTCAGAGGGCGGTGGAGGCCGGATCTCTGGATACTTTCAAGAGAGAGCTAGATAGGGCTCTTAAAGATTGCGGAATCAGGGGATATGGGGAGAAGGCAGGAACGGGGTACTGATTGGGGATGATCAGCCATGATCACATTGAATGGCGGTGCTGGCTCGAAGGGCCAAATGGCCTACACCGGCACGTATTGTCTATTGTCTATCATTGCAGTTTCTTATTCCATGATAACATTATTGGGCCAGCATATACTAACTGTAGTGAGCTTCCAAAGCAACCGGGCCAAACCTGCCTCTTCTGCATTTAATGATTTTGATGTACTGACAAAAGCTGTACCGCTATGAAATAGCAAGGCTGAATACAGACATAGGGCCTCGAGCGATGCTGTCACACAGGCAGGCCAGAATGAGCTCCATCCACAGAACAACCCAGTAGAAAACTTTGAGAGTTGTACGAAGTAAGGCTTTGCTATCTGTTTAACTCATCAAGAACTGTGAAAGCTTCTGAAGCTTCCACAATGTCAGAACAAAGCAGAGCAGAGCAGCGGTACCACGACAGCTACAAGTGCTACCTCACAGATTCCCCAACCCAAGTTCAATCCTGACCTCAGGTGCTGTCCGTGCTGAACCTGAACCTTCCCTCCATGACTGCGTGTGACGTCTCTGCTGCTCTGGGACGCCTCCCACCTTAAAGATGGGTTAATTGGCCACTGTAAATTCCCAAATACAGTAGGTTCATGGCAAAGAGAATGAAAGAAGAGTTGATGGGCATATGTGAGAGAGAATAGACATAAAATGCTGCAGTAACTCAGCGGGGCAGGCAGCATCTCTGGAGAGAAGGAATGGGTGACGTTTTGGGTCGAGACCCTTCTTCACCCTTCTTGAGAGAGAATAAATCCACCTGTTTTAGGAAGCAAGGAGAGGGGCAAAAGGACATATGGGATTGCATCCCTGGGAGCCAGCATGAACCTGATGGGCTGAATGGCCTCCTTCCGTATTATTTATTTATTTATTTATTTTAAATATTTTTTTTATTAGAGGCATCTGCATATCACAGTCCAAATCAATGCAGACTTTGTTTAACGGTTACATATTAAATATCCAGGTTTCCAGGGACCCAGTTACCAAAGTAGCTGGGATCCTCCTTTATCGGTTACATATTAACATTGCCTCTAATTATTTATTTATATTTATAGATAGGAAAAAGAAAGAAAGAAAGAAAGAAATTAGAAAAATAGGATAAACTATCAATAATACAACTTAGGAGATAGGTCCGTGGGTCAGAGAACATAACTATTCATCTAGTCCTGGGTTCAGGCTTCAGTCCGGCCTCCGTGCTGGTCCAATCTACCCCTTGAAATAATCTATAAATGGAGACCATATTCTAGTAAATAATTCTGGTTTGTCAATTAAGACAAATCTAATTTTTTCCCAATGTAAGGTCTCCGACATCTCCATAATCCACATCTTGATTGTGTGGGTTGTTGGGTTTTTCCAAAATTTTTATATCAGTTTTTTCCCCAATTATTATACTGTAATCAAGGAAATTTCTTTGGTTTATTGTGAGTTTTAGGTATTGTTCTGATATGCCCACTAATATTAATTTAGGGTCGGGATCCAGTTGGATATTAACGACTACAGAGATTAATTTAAAAATAATTTCTCCATTATTAAAAGTCATTGGAACAATTAAACATCGGTTTTAAAAAGTTTAAAATAAAATTATTCAAACACAAAAACATTGAACTTACTTCATTGAAAAGATAACAAATAACTCACACTTACTCATCTTCATTGGCACCTCCTCACTGCAATGAATAAGCTCATATCATTGTGAGGTGCACCAGGCAGATGCATCGGCATAACTGCTGGAGAATTGGAAAAAGCTCTCACGTCCAAATACCAGACCCAAATTGGAAAAGACACCATAGTCAGCAATTCTGTGTCTTAAAGCCCTGTCCCACTGTACGAGTTCAAGAGTTCTCCCGAGTTTGCCCTGATTCGAATTCGGAGATTTACGGTAATGGCCGCTCATAGGTACTCTGGGCTCTCATGGACATTTTCCAACATGTTGAAAAATCTTCACGAGTCTTCACGAGCTTACCGCATTTCCCGAGTACCTGCCGTTAACGTTACGAGCCGCTAAGAGACGTCCCCGAGCTCTGACGTACCCGCTACGGACATTCTACGTGCTTCCACGAGTTTGATTTTTTTTTAAATTCGGGAGAGCTCTTGAATGAACTCGTACAGTGGGACAGGGCTATTGTGCTTTAGTGCAGGAGTGCCAAACATTCCCAAACTCATTAGTATGTTGTGAAAGTGCTGGCATTTCCTAGCAACTTCTGCTCCACTATCATGAATGAAAAATGTAAAAATGATCAGAAAATAAGCTGTAAAATGAAACTTTCCACCAGTGTAGATGCATTGCACTTGCACTTGTAAAGTAATTTTGCACCAACATAGACTGCATGCATTTCTGCTGCAAAAGAGCAGGAAAAGCTAAAGATATTTTGTCTTGTACGAATTATATTAGGCTTTACCTTCACTATTTGAATACCCATGGAATCATCATCAGGATTGCTCCTTTCATTAAAAGCAAAACGCATTGTCTTCTCCCAATCAATTGAGATACTGTGCAAATAGTGGTCTGCCAGCGTCAGCCAAACCTAGAAGCACAGTACAAACAAACTCAGATTGTTCCACAGTGAAAAGGGTATTACAATAAACATTAGATAGTTAACCTTCCTCCATGTACTTATTAAAGGACACGCAGTCTTTCAAAACAGAGGCAGTTTTGGCTGATATGCTGGAAATATCCAGATCAAAGTGGATGAACATTTTCAAAAATGAATCAAACATTTGGATTAGGGGTTTAAAGACAGGGATCATGTTTAGTGTCTAGTTTCAGTTATTTAAAAAAAAAAAAAGTAACACAACAAAATTCTGAGTATATCTAACACTTCAAATGGTTTCTCCATAAATCACCATTACTAGAACATGGAAAAGTAACAGCACGAGAACCAACCCTTCGGCCCACAATGTCTGTACTGAACATGATACTACTCTTAACTAATGTCATCTGCCTGCACAATATCCATATCCCTCTATTCCTTGCACATCCAACTGTCTGGTTAAAAAGCCTCTTCAATGTTACTATTGTATCTGCCTCCACCAGCGCATTTCAGCTACCCACCATCATCTGTGTAAAAAAAACTTGCCCCGAACATCTCCATTAAACTTTGTCCCTTCACATTCATTACGCCCTAGTCTTTGGCATTTTTATCCTGAAAAAATGGTTCTGACTGTCTATCCTATCCTAGACTCTCATAATTGTATATACTTCTATCAGTTCTCCCCTCAGCCTCAGATGGTCCAGGGTGGTGAATCTGTGGATTTCATTGGCACAGATGGCTGTGGAGGCCAAGTCAATGGATATTTTTAAGGCAGAGATAGATAAGATTCTTGATTAGTACAGGTGTCAGGGGTTATGGGGAGAAGGCAGGAGAATGGGGTTAACAGGGAAAGATACATCAGCCATGATTGAATGGAGGAGTCGAGTTAATGGGCCGAATGGCCTAATTCTGCTCCTATCACTTATGAACAGGAGAAAATTATCTTTTTTTTCCAGTTTGTTCCATCTCTTCCTACAGCTGAAACCATTTAATGCAGGCAGCATTCTAGTAAACCACTGCAGCTCCCGCTCAAAAGCCTCCAAATCCTTCCTGTAATGGACAACCTGAACTGTCCGCAACAGTGAGAGGAGAGTAGAGGTTCGGGCAATTTGTGAAAACAAAGACAGCACCTATGTGGAGGACAGCTGATGCCCAATGCTTTGGGCACCACTCCAGGAGTTGAGTGGGTGGAGTGGTGGTGCAGCGGGTAGCACTGCTGCATCACAGTACCAGAGAGCGGGTTCAATCCTGACCTCAATTGCTTTTCGTGTGGAGTTTGCACATTCTCAGTGACTGTGTGGATTTCCTCTGGATGTGCCGGTTTTCTCCCACCTCCCAAACGTGTGCGGCTTGAAAGATTTGAAAGAATTGTCCAGTATAAATTGCCCCGAGGGTATCGATGAGTGGTAGAATCTGGAGGAAGTTGTGGAGAATATGGGGCAAATAATAATGGGATCAGTGTAGATGATGGTTGATGCTCAAAGGGCTGAAGGACTTGTTTCTGTGCAACATGACTCTAGGACTTTATAACGACTGGGAGGTTAGGCCTGGGACCACACAGTGGTGCAGCTGGTAGAACTGATGCCTCACAGCACCAGAGACCCAGGTTCGATCCTGAACTCGGGTGCCTCTGTGTGGTGTTTGCACGTTCTTCCCGCGACCACATGGGATTCCTCCGGGTTCTCCGGTTTCCTCCCACATCCCAAGGACGTGCAGGCTTGTAGGTTAATTAGCTTTTATAATTTGCCCTTCGTGTGTAGAGATTGGATGAGAAAGTGGAATAACATTGAACAGGTCTGAACAGGTGATCAATGGTCAGCCGAGACTCATGAGGCGAACGGTCGGTTTTCATGCTGCATTTTTCAATCAATTGTAGGAAGGAAATGCCGGTGCTGATTTACTATAAAGACAGACATAAAATGCTGGAGAAGGCTGAAGAAGTGTCTCGACCCGAAACACCAGTCATTTCTACTCTCCAGAGATGCTGCCTGTCCCGCTGAGTTACTCCAGCATTTTGTGTCTATCTTCAGTTAAGGTATGCCTGCTTCATGTTTCAAGGCTTGCTCTGCCATTCGCAGGCCTCATCTCTGCCAATTATACCACACAAGGAATGTCAAAAAGAAGTTTGAATGCCACTTGACGTCACTATTCATGCCCAGAGGCCCCCGGTCTAATTCCAGGGAACATGCCCAGATAGTAATACACACCTTTGGTACAGTTCTATTGCAATGTTTCTAAAGAAACATTGAGCTACATGACATAACTTTCAGGCTGGCATCTGTAAAGAGTGGAAGTTCCAGTCCCAACACTTCTCAGCCTCAAGACAATACTCTAAAGACTTTCCATAAACACATTCTAAACAGAAGTCTTACACCTTCCTTGTGTCATCTTGGTTCTGAATCTTTTCAGTGTCATATAAATGTTCTTGTCTTAACTCAAATTTCCACGAACCCACTGCCCCTTCTCTCCCTATCACCACCACAACCTGAACCCCACTGCCTACCAACTTTTAATTTCACTCCACTTATCTCTTTTTTTTTGTATATTCATGAATGCTTATCTGGTGTCACCAAATTCTATACATTAGCAACTCGTATTCTATTGCCTTCCTCACCTGGTCTATTTTCTCATCCCTTCCTCAATTTATTTTCCTACATTTCCAAGAATAGGCTATTGACTATTTTCTATAGCCTGCTGACTTCCATGGCTAAGTTAACATCATTTCATTCAATACAACAACTGCTCCTTTAGTATTTTCTGCCCTCCATCCAATGTCCCAAAATCTATTCTCATGTGAAAGAACAAATTTATGGGGCCTGTCCCACTTAGGCGATTTTTCAACGGACTGCTGGTGACTGTCAAGTTACTGGCAGCCGCCTGAAAAACGGGGAACTGGAACGGTGACTGTCAGAGAGAGACGCACGCACACACACACACACGCGCGCGCTGTCTGAAATGCACATGACTCTAGGACATGGTGGAAAGTCAAGGTGATACAGACACATTCCGCGATGAACAGGAAGCTTGGTGCTGTAATTAAGATGGCTAGCACAGTGTACGGTAAGTCCTTTAAAAGAGAGGTGGTAGAAGAGGGGTAGAAGGGGTGGAGACAACTTTTAAGAAGCCAGACAACTTTTAATAAGCCAGGGATATACAACTGTGAAGTTCGGCGGACATTTAACATTACCGGTCGGTTATCCTTGGTTCTGAAAACTCTTGCTTACATTTTTTCCCCCCAATAAGCCAATGAAAATGACCGGTCAGCAAAGGCGATTAACTAAAACTACCAACGACTGCCTACAACTAAATGGTGACCTCACTACAACTGCACCAACGACTACAGGATTATCGATTATTTCCATGGCGACCATGTTGAAAAATTTGCAGCGACCATACTGAGGCCGCGACTAGTTCCCAGAATGCGGGAACTCCTCGCGACCATAAAGGAGACTCACCAGAGACCACCAGCGAACATGTGGCGACCATGTGGCGAGCGCAGAGTATCCTGCACTCACCTAAAAAGTCGCCTAAGTGGGACAGGCCCATTACTATTTCCTTCCAAATCATTGTTAGTGAAATGGTCTTTGCTACAAAAGCAAAAATGCAGTTGACTTTCGTTTATAATTCAGTTACTCATTCTTACAGGCGCTTGTGAAATAATAGTATCCTACAGATCTGAATTAAATACCATTTCCACATCATCTTTACAAGTAGTAAAGCACAGAAAACAATTCTCAGCAAACTTGATGAATGCACTGTATCTACAAAAGCTGCGATAACTACACATAACAATCCTATAAATTATTTATGCCACTTATTGTGTAGTATAGCCACTTTGAAGATAAAAATATTTCAGTAGACATTGTCATTAATAAAGACTTAATATAATAATTTAGTTTAGTTTATTGTCACATGTACCAAGGTACAATGAAAAGCTTTTGTTGTGAGCTATCCAGTTGGCAGAAAGACAAAACATGATTACAATCGAGCCCATACAATACATGAAGAGCTCATACACTCGGAAACTACTTACCCTTCTCCTCCAATCCTTTGGAATTCCTGTTGGCAATCTAGCAACAGCTTTCAGAGCATCATACCACTGAAAACAAGGTATAACCTTGGGTTAATTCAGCAAAAACAGTTTCACAAAAGATTAACTTAACCTGCTGCAATAATCACTGAAAATGCAATTCAGCTTGAAGTAAAATGATTCTCTCTGTGCTTTAAAAGCTACTGTTTATGCCGGTGAAGATGGCCTTTCATGCTGGTAGCCATGTGAGACTTTGTGCAATTATCAATTTTCTGTGAATGTACCTATTGTGTTCTTAAAAGTGGTTTACATATCAAAGCACTTTAGTCAAGCACAATATGCAACTGTCAAATTTTACAGTAGGAAATACATTGATTGTGTTGAGACCCAGTTGATCTCCTTAAATAGACACAAAATGCTGGAGTAACTCAACGGGACAGGTAGCATCTCTGGATAGAAGGAATGGGCGACGTTTTGGGTCGAGACCATTCTTCAACTCCACTATAATGCAGCGTCTTACATCAGTTGCCACAGCATGATTGTGGTCCGAAAGTCTTAATGACACTTTGTCTTCAAAGAATTGGTAGTTCAGAGATTCTTGTTTCAGATTTTGCTTTCTGATGTAGTCACTCATTCTTTTATTGCTCCTTCTTTGTTGCCTTATAGCTGTTGGCATTGACTGTCTTTTTGTTTCTGCTCCTTGTTGAAGGAGTCCTCAAGGTGTGCATGGTTTGAAAGATCCTGAATTTTAATCAGGTAACAATGAATGTGCATTGATTCAAATCCAAGTCAGATGGTGTATACTTGGAAAAGAACTTGATGATATTCCCAGGTACCTACTGCCCTTGCCCATGCTTTTAGTAGTCATGGAGATTGCAGGCTTGGAAAATGCTGCCAAAAGGCCATTGTAACTAAAACAAAAGCACAAAGGTCACGCAGCATCTGGATAGGTGGCTTGTCGGGTCAAGACCCTACATCAGACTGATTGGGGGCTGGGGAGGAAGTGGAAAAAGAGGTGGGGGTGGGACAATGTCTGGCAATTAATAGATAGATGCAGGTGGGGGGGGGGGGGGGGGGTTATAGGTAGATGAGTGGACAAAGCTCAGATGAGACAAAAGGGAATAAGATATGGAGAGAAGAGGAATGAAATGTAAAGCCAGAGGAAGGGATGGAGGTGGAATTTGGGGGGGGGGGGGGGTTAAGATGGTTAGCAACTGGGAGATCCAGAAGGCCTGGGCAGACCGAGCGCAAGTGCTCGGCAAAACTGTTGTGTGGTCTGCACAGCCTTGCCGATGTACAGAAGATCACCTTGGGCATAAATACAGTAGATGAGGTTAGAGGAGGTGCACGTGAACCTTTGCGTCAACTTGAAGCGCTGATGTGGTCTCTGGATGGATGTGAGGGAGGGATGTATGGACAGGTGTTACGTCTACTGCAGATGCAGGGGAAAGTACTGGAAGAGGGCATAGTTTGGGTGGGATGGGATGAGTGAACCAAGGAATTACAGAGGAAGCAGTCTCTGTGGAAAGCAGAAAGAGGTGGGTGTGGGAAGTGGGTGGTGGTGAGGTCACGTTGAAGATGAAGGAAATGTTGGAGAATGATGTGTTGGATTCAGAGGCTGGTGGGTGAAAGGCAAGGCCTAGGGGAACTTTATCCTTGTTCTAACTGGGGGGAGGGTAATAGAAACATAGCCTTTTAAGGTGTTAGGAGATCAACTACTCACTACGGAGTGCATGGCCAAGGACCTATCATGAAAACCCTGCTGTTATTAGCTGGTTTGGTGAATTTCTGTAGAATGCCATTAAATATCAAGGGAGCATCCCCCTTACAGTATATTGTAGGAGTATTTACTTCAGCTTTTTAGCATCTAAGATATGTTGCCTTTGTCTTGGAATCTCCCTACTTTTGAAAATGGCCATTGTTTACTGTGAATGTTGTTTCGCACTCAGCCATAAAAACCCAGGATTGCAAATGTTTGGAAGCTCTGATTGTTTCATGGTCTGAAGAAATGTCAAATGAGCAAATCCCCTCTCAATCATCAATTACCCCATTACATATCCTCTGATGAAGGGAAAGTTATTGGTGCATAACAGGAGGAAGAATATTACCACAAGGACATCCAACAGTAATGTCGGTGGGTTAAAATAATTTGCAAGCCCTCTCTACCTCATATCCAGAACCACCCTTCTTATAGTCTGAAGAATGGTCTCGACCCAAACGTCACCTATTCCTTCCCTCCAGAGATGCTACCTAACCCGCTGAGTTACTGAGTGGTTATCTACCACTCTTCCTGTATTCCCAGTTTTGACTTTAGTCACGATTAATATTTGGCATCTGTGGAAGAATATCAAAAGGAGTTCAGTACCTGCTGAAATCCGTGCTTGCTCAGGGATGGCTCGATTGTGAATTTCAACTTTGTATCGACGCCTAAATGGGGACAAAGAAAACATTAATGCCAAAGATAAATATACATGTAGCGTGCATGCAAGGACCAGTAGCAGATTCGACGTGTAGGAAGGAACTGCAGATGCTGGTTTAACCCGAAGAGAGACACAAAAATGCTGGAGTAACTCAGCGGGACTGGCAGCATCTCTGGAGAGGAGGGATGGGTGACGTTTCGGGTCGAGGCCTTTCCTCAGAGTATATAGGCAGGGTGGTCACGAATTATTTATTATAGAAGGGTCTCGACCCGAAACGTCACCCATTCCTTCAGGGGAGCAGAGTCATTTGGCAGTGAGCTGTCAGCTCCACTGATGCAGTAATTGTCTGTCCACCGCCCGCCGCCGGGTTGTGGCCACTGGCCCTGCCCTGCCCTCTCGCCAAGCTTCACACCACCTTCTGTGACACCGCGGCCTGTTTTCCTCGCAATAACCGCTTGCAGGGTCGGGCTGTGGAAGGTGGATGAGGCGCACATGACCCTTTATATCCAGGATGGGGTGCGGCGACTGGGAGGTCCGTCGTGAGCTGTCCACCGAGCACCAGGTGCTGAATGTCTCGCTGTGCGGGGATAAATAAAGCTGTTCGTCATTACACTGGGCCAAGAGGTGGGCGGATTGTGTTCAGACAGCGTTGTTCTCCAGAGGTTGCCAGTACGTGGCTGCTAATGACCGCTGCTTCCTGGTGTAGCCCAGGCCCCGGGCATTGGTGGTTGTGCGTGGGCACCTGTAACCCTGCAGAAACCGGCCGCCTAGTTGCCTCTTTGTACAGACCTGTCCAAACTCCCGGCTCGCTGGCGTCTTCGCCATATATGCAGCGACGGCTCTCTGCTCCCTTCCACCCCACACCCCGCCGCTGAAGATGCTGCTGCCTCTCGCAAAGCTGCTCATGCACACACAGGCCTTCGCAAAATGCGCATCAAACCCCCATCAATAACCGTGATCGCTTCCTACTGCGGCCCCCGCGGCCCTTTGCAACCCGCTGCTCCCGCCGCTGAAACAAAAATAAAGGCAGATCGAGGGTGATGTTTAAATGTGGGGAAGTGGAGTTTGCTGCGGCACATGAAACCCCTGACATTGTCCTGCTCGGCTCGGCACTAGACAATGGAGCGTGCACACGGTGTACAAGGTCCTGTGCTCTGCTGTGGGTTTTACAAGAAGGAAGATACTTCACCTGGTTCCAGTGTGCAGAGCAGCCGGGGAGCGGTCCGGGCAATGCAGCTCCGCTTTTTAAGGACGTTGCTGATGATGTTGGTCATGCTCGCCGTGCTTTGCCTTTTCAAACACTTCCCAATACGTTTGCCTGAAGACGGGGACTGTTTACCCTTTTTCATTCCGTATCCTGGTTCAAAGCACAACCCCGAAGCCTTATTCCCTGGAAACAGATTTCGTGTATGCAGATCGTTCAGGTAGGCGCCCAATCTCCTTCGGCATTTCGAGCTCTTGTGCCTCCTTAGGCTTTAATGCCCAAATCTAGCAGAGCCAGCGGTGGCACAGACACCCACTGGTGGCGTTTGCACGGCGGCTTTCCTAGCGTCTTTGTCGGGGGATATCTGCAGTGCAGCACTCGTAACACGGTGGATTCACTGCAATCGTTGTGACCGCCCACCTTCACACAGCATCACACTACACGAGTATTGCTCCTCACAGACCCACTGCGCCTTCCTCACCCCCGCTCAGGCAACAGAGTACATGATTATCCTGGTGTAATATAAAATGAACTTTCCAAAAACAGCAACCAATACCTGTGCTGGGCACTGGTATCAATGCCGTTATATTTTAGCGAACATTGCCACCTTGGAAATATTTACATGTTGTGATCTCATGCATTAATGTGGTTTAATTGGAAGACGTCAAATTCTGAAAGAGCACCTCCAGGAATTAAGAACGCAATTTATCCCCAGCCCTCGCAGCAGCAAATTCCCAGCCCCTCTCCCCCTCCCCCCCCCCCCCCCCTTACATAAATATGGGGCGAGGCCTCTGCGATACACATCTCGCTTCAATGTGGTTTTCAAACCAATGGCCCATGTAATATAACATGTAATATATGTAATGGCCATGTAATATAACAACTCGTCTGCCCCAAAGGGTAACCCCCGCCCCCGCACCTCACACACACACACACGCGTCTTCTTTTCATAATAGTCTATTGCAAAGTTGAAAAAATTAGCACGACTTAACTGAAACCATTGACGTATTCAGTAACCAACAGTACTGTATCACCGTGGAAATATCTCCAGATTGCAGATACTGCGGCACTTCATAAAATGCCCCGGTTAAATGAGAATCCAATTGAATGTAAGAAATTTCATGTGTTGGGAAATACACTTCCAAACCTTGACAAAAGGGCACAATTGTACCTCAAATCCCAAGGTTATTTAAAAATCATATTTTCTCACACATTTTAATATAAACCTTTGTATGGAGAGATGCAGCTGCGAATAGTGACATGCTTGGACCGAGTGGATGTGGCGAGCATGTTTCCACTACTGGGAGAGTCTCGGACTAGAGGCCATGGCCTCAGAATAAAGGGAGGGGGCATTTCTTTAGTCAGAGGGTGGTGAATCTGTGGAATTCATTGCCACAGAAGGATGTGGAGGCCATCAATGGATATTTTTAAGGTGGAGATTGATAGGTTCTTAATTAGTAAGGATGTCAAGGGTTATGGAGAGAAGGCAGGAGAATGGGGTTAGGAGGGAGATATAGATCAGCCATGTTTGAATGGCAGAGTAGACTTGATGGGCCAAATGGCCTAATGCTGCTCCTACAGCTTATGAACGTATTACATTATAAATCATGCCACTGGACATTCCCCAAGTACAAAATTGTTATTAATTTGAGAGACAATGATTTAGGACAATGAAGTTTAAACGTAGCAAGTATGAGGTGCTGCACTTTGGGAGGTTGTATGTGAGGGGAAAGTACACTGTTATAAAGTATAAGGGGAAAGACAATTATCACCATTAATGTATAGAGGGATGTTGGGGTCCAAGTTCATAGCTCCCTGAAAGTGGCAACACAAGTAGATAGAGAAGGCATATGGTATGCTTGCCTTCATGGGTCAGGGCATTGAGTATGTCAGAAAGTCAGAATGGAGGCAAACAAAGAGGCTGATAATAAGCCACAGAAGGCAATGGCACAAGGACTGTTGCCTCAAAAGCTTGGTGAAAGAGGTATGCTTTAAACAGAAAGAGAGAGATGTGTGAAGCAGGAGAACCTCAGAGAGCCTGTAGATAGGAGCCTGAGCCCAAGGCCTTGTTTATGGGGTGAGAGTGCAATCAGTTGGGCTTCATCCCAGGGTGTTACCACAACAAAGGAAGGCACTTTTCTATTGAGCAAAAAAGAAACTGCTGGAAAAACTTGATTAGTAAGGAAAATGTGAAGGAAAATGGACAGTCAACATTTCAGGTCGAGACCCTCCCTCTGGACTACTAGTCCCCTGAACCTCTTCTTGATGCTGGGATAGTACTGCAATGTTGTAAAGAGTTTGTGCATGCACAAGAAAAAGTTACCGTAAAACCAAACCTGCATCTGCACAGCTAACATATGGGATGGTGTTGTGCAAAGGCAGAGAACAACTTTCCAACCAAAAACATTTATCTTCAACTGCCAAGAGGTGTAACAGCCCACTGTGTCTAATCACCAGTCTACAGAGTCTTGCCAGCATTCTGTTTTCTTTCTTTTCACCTGAACCGGTTGTACTTTCAATCTGTCACTTAAGCATGCACTGTCAATTATTTCTTAAGGTTCTCTAGATGTTTCTTCCTCCCCTGGTCCCATTGTTACGCACTCGATTACCATTCGCATTCCTTTATCTTTGATTTAGATTTAATCTACCAATGGTACAAGCAATCTTGAATTGGCAAACCACCATCTGGACTTAAGATTCAAACTGCAAAGTAAATTACTTCTGTGTTACAGTTGAATTCCATGTTCAGTGTGGTAGCATGTCAATTGAGGGCGGCACTGTGGCATAGCGGTAGAGCTACTGCCTTACAGCCCCAGAGACACGTTCGATACTGGCTACTGGTGCTGTCTGTATGGAGTTTGTATGTACTCCTCGTGACCTGTGTGGGTTTTCTCCGAGATTTTCGGTTTCCTCCCACACTCCAAAGACGTACAGGTTTGTAGGTTAATTGGCTTGGTGTAAATGTAAAATTGTTGTGTGTGTGTGTGTGTGTGTGTGTGTGTGTGTGTGTGTGTGTGTGCGTGTGCGTGTGCGTGTGTGCGCGTGTGTGCGCGTGTGTGTATCTCGCTGGTCAGTGCGGACCCAGTGGGACAAAGAGCCGGTTTCCGCTCTGTATCTCTAAACTAAACCTTTGGGAAAGTAATTCAATGCAGGGCTTGCCATTAATTTTCCTAAAGATAAATTTATAGATTTAAAATTTAGATCAATAATTCCTTTACTTGGGAACAAATATCAACATTCTTTCTCATTGTTTTCTGGGTGGCTTCTTCATCTAGTCGCACATTCTATTCATCAATCCAAGCAAATCCAAGGCTTCCCTCATGACAAAGCTGCTAAAAGCCTGAGGTACACGGGCAGGTTTAAACTGAGGGTTTGCAAGAAATGCATCAATGTCTCAGACACAGTGGGCTCAGAAACAATTCTGTGACAGGTTTAAACTGAAGGTTTTTGACTGCAGGCTGCAAACTCTGCAGTAAAAAAAAGCAGGAAATATATATTTTTTGGATGTTTACCCCCAATTTCCTGGTCCAAAGATAAGCCATTGGCTTCCTCTAAACTTTCGTTCCTCCACTATAAAAAAAAAGCACAATGGCCTGGAAATTCTTCTGCACTAGCAAAGACGTAACAGATTGACCCCACGGTGGCTGGGTGCTTCAGAATGCCATGGCTTAAGAACCAACAGAGAGTGCGCAATAAAACAGCCCTGAATGTCTAATGTACACTGAAATATTCACTCCTTCCTTAAAGAGTTCCCACTTCCAGCTGGACACATTAGACCGATCTGATCAAGTAGATCCTCTTTTCCGGTGGGCGGCATGACTCACGTCGCAGCGGCCTCTGCAGTCCGTCTGTCTTTTTATTATTTTTTGTCCTGTTTTGATGTAGTTTTTATTTATTTTCGATGGGGTATGTGTGTGTGTGTGTGTGTGTGTGTGTGTGTGTGTGTGTGTGTGTGTGTGTGTGTGTGTGTGTGTGTGTGTGTGTGTGTGGTGGGTGGGGACTTTAAAAATTTTTCCCCTGCACTGAGAACCCGACCTTTTCCCTGTGGGGTCTCCGTTGTCATTGGGGCTGCAACGTGGAGCGGCCTTCGGCAGGAACGACCTAGGGCTCCAGTCGCGGAGCTGCGGACCTATTCACCATCGTAGAGCTGGCCGAGTTCGGAGCGGGTGGAGCGGTGGTGGCGCGCTGCTGCGACCCGACCCCGGGGATCGGAGGCTTACCGCAGGTCCGGTGGACAGTGACACCGGGAGCCCATGGGTCCCTGGTGGGAGACCGCTTTTCGGGGCTTCCGCAACGGCGACTTCACCCGCCCGAGTCGCGGGGTCGAGGAGTACCTGGAGTGGGGCCTTACATCATCGCCCGGCGCGGCTTCAACGGCTGCGGGACTTTGCTAGCGCCCGCCGGGGGCTCCAACAACAAGACCCGGAGCAGGGCCTTGCATCACCCGGCGCGGCGTTAATGGCCACGGGACAATTGCCATCGCCCGCCGGGGGCTTTGACTCTGACATCGGGAGGGGAATGGGAAGTGCAGGGGAGAGATAAGTTTTTTTGCCTTCCATCACAGCGAGGAGGAGTTGCGCTGTGATGGATGTCTGTGTAAATTGTGTTGTGTCTTGGGTCTTTTTTTCTTGTGTGTATGACTGCAGAAACAACATTTCATTTGAGCCTCTATGAGGTTCAAGTGACAAATAAATTGTATTGTGTATTGTGTATTTAAGTATCAATGAAGGGCGTCTCACATTCTCTGTGAAGACTTGCTTCAGCATGTGCACTTCCTCTGGCCTTGTCTATTGGTTTCAATTCTCTTGATATCAGCAAGATGAAACCAGATTAGGCAACCACTTTGCCAAGCATCTGTGCTTAGTTTGCAAAGGCCATCTGGATCACTCAGATGTCAGCCATTTAAATTCATCTTCCCTTTCTCACACCAGTCTGTCTGTCCTCAGCCTCCTCCACTGCCAGGGTGCTGCCAAAGTAGAACAGAACCTCGTATTCGTCCTGGTAGTCTATAACCCATTGGCATGAACATTGCAACCCCCAATTTCACATAGTCTGCAACCCTTCTCTTCCTTTCTCTCTCCTTGTTATACATAGAGGTCCCTTTACACGCACCCTTCCTTCCAACACCCCTCCCCCAACCTCTATTCCCAATTTCTTTACCCCTTCCATCTGGTTCCATCTCCTATCACACACACTCAATCCAGTAGGATTACGTTCACATATACAGTACCCATCATCCCTACCCCATCGGTTTCATTCATTGCCTTCCCTTCTTATTAGATTCCGTAATGTGTCGCCCTTTATTATCTGTACTAATTACCTCCCAACCTCTAATGTTATCTCTGTCTCTTCCCTCTACCACCTAGCTCCATTTATCCATCTGTACAAGGGGAGATGGCTTATATAACGGGCAAGCAACGATCCTTATCTGGATTCACCCACTGCTTGCCAGTTCCTGTCTCATCCCTCCCCCTTCACCTCTACACATAGGCCATCTCCCCTTGTGCACGTTCAGTGTTTCTGCGGGGTCTCAACATCCCAAAAATGTTGACCATCTCTTTGCAACCGTAGACGCAGCCTGACCTTCCGAGTTCATCCAGCAGCTAATTTTTTTGCTTCTGCATAAGTTTCCTGCATTGATTTCTAATGGCTGTCACTCTGCATGGCTGGACACCTCCATGTACCAATGTGTCAGACACAGTGGGCCCAGAAACTATTCTGTGAACAAAGCCGTAAGTAAGCAATAATGTTCAGTCTGAAGAAGGGTCTTAACCCGAAAGGTCATCCATTCCTTCTCTCCAGAGATGCTGCCTGTCCCGCTGAGTTACTCCAACATTGTGTCTACCCTCGATGTTTACCAGCATCTGCAGCTCTTTCCTACAAATGTTTAGTGACGGTCTTCTCATTCTATTGCACAGTATAGCTAGACCATTTCTAGGCTGGCATCTGTTCATCCCTGTTCTTCCTCCTTACCTTCACTGCTCAAACCCCATGTTTTATTACAGACACGTAAACTTCCTCAACGTCTTGTTTCAATGTTTGTTTTGAACCTTGTGCTAAGTTAATATTTAACAAATCAATGTACCAAAAACAATCATGGAAGTTGTGTATCAATAAATGTTGGATATAAAATTGAATTATTTTTAAAACAATTCACATTTGCAACAATGCATACGTTCCATCACAGTGAATTATGGGCTGTACTAATGAAACCAATATTACAATACAGTAAATCCTGAATGTCATGTGAAATATGATCAAAAACCAGTATATTTTATAGAAATGTTCAGATTTCATGACAAACAATCATGTGGTTAAATCATTTGACATTTCTTGGAAACGATGAATTAAAATCAGCGGGCACACATTTAGTTGGAAAGCTCTCCCTTTCATAGCTACAAATAGTAATTTAAAATTTGTGAAAATACTAACTAACATCATGACAAGGTAAATTAATTCCTGTTAGTTCAATTTGGCATACTGCAAATTAGCATATTGTCTGCTTTGGCCTATTGTCTGCCTACATTTATCTCTATATAAAAATCTTCCTCAATTAAAAGCTGACCATATTAAAGCTTGAAATGAAAGTCAATAGTTATCTGCTACAAAAAGTGTACAAATTGTACATATTCAATCACAGATTAAAATGCATTCTTCAACATTCTCTCAAAATTATATCCACACCCTCAAAAACAACAGATTTTAATCCAAATTCCTCCACAGTAATTGGAGAATTTACATTCAATATAAAATCATGTAAATCAAACGCTCACATTATTACTGTTGACAACAAAATACTGGATTGTGCAAAACCATTCAAGTTCACTAAAGTCCTTGAAGGGAGGAACTTTGCTGTTCATTTCCAAGTCTGATGTATATATACCCACACCATATAGTCACCTCCTAACTCCCCTCTGAAACCATCCAGCAAGATACTCTATTTTATTAAAAAAATAGTACACCATTTTTCCAGCAACTGATTGTCTGACACCTTTAATCTGGACAAAATTATGAGAATATTGCCTGTGGCACATGCTCTTTTGGGACATGTGCCTCCATCCTGAAAGGTCTAATTGGTTACATTGTAAGAAAGGTGGATGGGCTTAGAGTCTGGATAGACACATGGAAGTATGATGTTGTGGCGATCAGTGAAACATGGTTGCAGGAGGGCTGTGATTGGAAACTAAATATTCCAGGATTTCGTTGCTTCAGGTGTGATAGAATTGGAGGGGCAAGAGGTGGTGGTGTTGCATTGCTAGTCAGGGAAGATATTACAGCAGTGCTTTGGAAGGATAGATTGGAGGGCTCATCTAGGGAGGCTAGGGAAGCGGAAAATCAAAATGTGACAGGAGGATCCAGAATGTGTGAAGATAAAGCTCTAGATGTAAAAGGGGCAAAAACGGAAAGGAAGGGTAGTAAAAATCATCTGAAAGTGCTTTATCTAAATGCACGGAGTATTCGAAATAAGATAAATGAATTAACGGTGCAATTAAGTATATATGGTTATGATATCGTGGCCATTACGGAGACATGGCTGCAAGGGGATCAGGACTGGGAGTTAAATATAGAGGGGTACTCGACAATTAGAAAAGATAGACAGGAAAGAAAGGGAGGCGGGGTGGCCCTTTTAATAAGGGAGGGAATAACGGCAATAGAGAGGAAGGATATTGCGTTGAAGGATCAGGATAGTGAAACAGCTTGGGTACAGATAGAGAATAACAAGGGGAAAAAAACACTAGTGGGTGTAATTTATAGACCTCCAAATAGCTGTGACGCTGTTAGTCAGAACATAAATCTGCAAATAGTTGACGCATGTAAAAAGGGAACTGCTGTAATCATGGGGGACTTCAATTTTCATATTAATTGGGCAAACCAAACTGGGCAGGGTAGACTAGAGGAAGAGTTTATAGAATGTATTAGAGACGGGTTCCTAGAACGGTATGTCACAGAACCGACAAGGGGGGAGGCAATCTTGGATCTGGTCCTGTGTAATGAAGCAGGATTGATTAAAAATGTCATAGTTAGGGACTCGTTGGGAACAAGTGACCACAATATGGTCGAATTCCATATTCAAATAGAAGGGGAGCAGGTTGAAACTCAGGCTAGGGTGCTTAGTCTAAATAAGGGGGATTATGAAGGTATGAGGACTGAGATGATCAAAGTTGACTGGGATAGCAGACTCAAGAATAAGACGGTACATGAGCAGTGGTGTACGTTTAAGGATCTACTGTATAACCTTCAAGAAAAATTTATTCCTATGAAGAAAAAAAGGGGTAAGGGTAAGAACAGTCAGCCATGGCTCAGTAAAACTATAAAGGATAGTATTCGGCTGAAGGCAAGGGCATATAAGGTAGCCAGAGATAGTGGGAGGGTAGAGGATTGGGAAGCATTTAAAGGTCAGCAAAGAATAACTAAGAGATTAATTAAGATGGGGAAAATAGACTATGAAAGGAATTTAGCGAACAACATAAAAACTAATAGTAAGAGTTTTTATAGCTATATAAAAAGAAAAAGGGTGGCTAAGGTGAACGTTGGTCCATTGGAGGGTGAGACTGGAGAGTTGTTGGTGGGGAACATGGAAATGGCAAAGGCATTAAACGAGTATTTTGTATCAGTCTTCACCATAGAAGACACAAAAAATATTCCAACGCTGGATAATCAGGGGGCGGTAGGAATGGAGGAGCTAAATACTATTAAGATCACCAAGGAGGTGGTATTAGGGAAATTAATGAGACTGAAGGAGGATAAATCCCCTGGGCCTGATGGATTACATCCAAGGGTCTTGAGGGAGATAGCGGTGGGGATTGTGGATGCATTGGTGATAATTTTCCAAAACTCCCTGGAGGCAGGAACGGTCCCAGTGGATTGGAAAATGGCCAATGTAACACCTATATTTAAAAAAGGAAGTAGACAGAAGGCGGGTAACTATAGACCGGTTAGTCCAACATCGGTGGTGGGTAAAATGTTAGAGACAATTATTAAAGAAACACTAACGGGGCACTTGGATAAACATGACTTCATCGGACAGAACCAGCATGGTTTTGTGAAGGGGAAATCCTGTTTAACGAATCTGCTCGAATTCTTTGAGGAAGTAACAACCCGGGTGGATAAAGGGGAACCGGTGGATGTGGTATACTTGGACTTCCAAAAGGCTTTTGACAAGGTGCCACATAAGAGACTATTGCTAAAAATAAAAAATTATGGGATTGGGGGTAATATATTAGCATGGGTAGAGGATTGGCTGACAAATAGGAAGCAGAGAGTGGGGATAAATGGTTCATACTCGGGATGGCAACCGGTAACTAGCGGGGTTCCGCAAGGGTCGGTGCTGGGACCCCAGTTGTTCACAATTTATATAAATGATTTGGAGGAGGGAACCAAGTGTAATATATCAAAATTTGCGGACGATACAAAAATGAGAGGAAAAGTTGGGGATGAGGAGGATAGGAAGAGTCTGCAAATGGATATAGATAAGCTAGGTGAGTGGGCAACAACTTGGCAGATGAAATTTAATACTAATAAATGTGAAGTCATTCACTTTGGGAAAAAAAATGATAGGGCAAGTTATTTTCTAAATGAGGAGGAGCTGCGTTGTAATGCAACGCAAAGGGATCTAGGGGTATTAGTACATGAATCACTAAAAGTCAGTATGCAGGTGCAGCAAGCAATCAGGAAGGCCAATGGAGTTTTGGCCTTTATTGCTAGGGGGATTGAGTATAAAAACACGGAGGTCTTGCTGCAGCTGTACACAGTATTAGTGAGACCACATTTGGAATACTGTGTACAGTTCTGGGGTCCATACTTAAGGAAGGATGTACTAGCCCTGGAGGCAGTGCAGCGAAGGTTTACAAGATTAATTCCTGCAATGAGGGGATTGACATATGAGGAAAGGTTAAGTAAGCTGGAGCTCTACTCTTTGGAGTTTAGGAGAATGAGAGGCGATCTCATTGAAACATATAAGATCGTGAGGGGCCTTGATCGGGTGGATGCACCGAGGATGTTCCCAATGATCGGGGAAACTAGAACTAGGGGACATAGTTGCAGAATAAGGGGGGGCTCTTTTAAAACTGAGATGAGGAAGAACTTCTTCACCAAGAGGGTGGTTAATTTATGGAATTCACTGCCCCAGGGAGCAGTGGAAGCAGAAACGTTAAATATATTTAAGTCTAAAATAGATGGTTTTTTAGCTGCCGAGGGGATAAGGGGCTACGGGGAGAGGGCAGGGATATGGACCTAGGTATGGTTAGTATAGTAAGACCTGAGTGATCTCCTGGACAAGTGTCGATCGCCTGGATTGGGGTCGGAGAGGAATTTCCCGGATTTTTTTTCCCGAATTGGACCTGGGTTTTTATCCGTTTTTTTGCCTCCCCCAGGAGATCACGCGGTTCATGGGGTGGAGAGGGGTGATAGCGGTATAAAGGGGAGGGTAGTGTCTTGTGTTCTGTGTCTTGTGTCTACTGTTTGTGGGTAAGTGTGTCTGTTTAGTGTTCAGCCATGAGCGAATGGCGGTGCGGGCTCGACGGACCTGGTGGTCTACTCTCGCACCTACTTTCTATGTTTCTATGTTACTGCTTTGTTAATTGTTCATTCTTTATTTAAGTTTCTAGCAGTCCGTGGTGCTTTAGAGACACAGAATTAGTATATTTAGTGTGTCAGAGGTGTATTGTTGAATTGTTATTACCTTAAGCTATTAGACATGTGTAATGAGTTATTAATGGTGGGACCTGCCTGATTGGCAAGACTTACGGGAGTGGGATTGGGAAAAGAACAGAAAGTGGAAATTACTGGTAAAACTAAGCAGGTCAGGCAGCATCTGTGGAAAGAGAAATTCCCACTTCTTTCCAAACAGTCAACCACCTATCATTCTCCTCCTCCATCTATCCATCTGCCCATTAACCACACACTCCTCCCACTGGGTCCCCTACTTCCTCCCCCCCATTGTTCCCATCTGTCCATCATCCCTCCCGTATCTTTTCCCTCTTCGGTTCTTATCAGTTTCCATAATTTAGCTTAGTTTAGTTAATAGATACAGTGCAGAAACAGGCCCTTCAGCCCACCGAGTCCACGCCGCCCAGCGATCACCCCGTCAACTAGCAAAATCCTACACTCGAGATACAATTTACAATCTTTATCGAGTCAATTAACCTGCAAATCCGTATGTCTTTGATGTGTGGGAGGAAACAGGAACGCCCGGAAAAAAACCCACGCGGTCATGGGGAGAACGTATAAACTCCGTACGTCCTTTATTCTCTCTCCTTATCACCTCCCAGCTTCTGTCACTACCTCCCCTATTTACTCCCACACGTGTCTCCATCTACCAACCAATCCCTCTTCACCTGGATCCATTTATCTCTTTATACTGGCTATCTCCCCTCTATTCTTCCAGTCGAGATGAAAGATCTCAACCTGAAACATGGACTGCCCATTTCCCTGCACAGATGCTGCCTGACCCACCAAGCACCTCTGGCATTTTGTTTTTGGCCTCCTTCTATACTCTCAGAAAACATGAACTAAAGTGAAAGGTCTTTATCAGTTTATGAATTTGAAGTTAGCAAATTTAGTAAAGGTTATAACTCGGTCCTGATTGTAGATATATTTTAATGTTAAAATGCACCAGTCATTGAGGCAATGTGATTTTTACTTTTGATCCATTAACTGCATACTATGTTGTTGCAGATCAAAGTGAGCTCAGGGTTTTCATGTAGACGATGCCATGGTTACCTTGTCCAATATTTGATCACAGTGTGACTAGGTTTCCTCAGTTTGTTTTATTTCCTGTAAAAATAATGTTCCTATACTGATATACTGTATCTCTGCTCTATTTTGACTTTGTTTACTGTAGTACATCTCTATTGTTGGCTTAGTTATCAGTAATATAAACAAAATCTAAGTAGAGAAGATCATCTTGTACCATTGCCCTTTCTGCGGATCAACTGTATTTATCTGCTATCTACCTTCTTTTTCATCTCTACAGGGTGCAGTCTTCCTGAACACATTCAGTTCTCTAACCCAAAGTAACTGATGTTTGATTGTTCCATCAATGCCACTTACAAGTCCCTTTACCCCTACTGTAATCACATGCAGCAAGAACCAGTCCTTTTATTATTTTAATTGGTTCCTTAAGAGGTTAGCTTCCGTGGAAAATAAATACATCTATTCTATTCATAATAATAATAATAATCTTATGTTAGCATTAAGAATTTATCTCTATATATTTGACAATTACATTGCAGAAATGTGGCTGGGAATAATAAAAATATTTTATCCTTATCAATTTTTCACATCAGTAAATTTGAATTTTGATTTACATGTAATTGTGACAACATTTATGGAAGCAGTTTTTGGATTAACACTTTTTTCCCCAAATAGAGAGATTATAGAAGACGAACCTATCACCTACTCAATGCAAATTATTTGTTCCCATGACTCTATGAGCAATTTTATGAAGAATCTGCTTGCATTTGCGAGTGAGACCAGCTACTGCCCTCTCACCAAAGAGCACCTGCAACTGTGCAAGGAAAGTTAATTAAGATAATGTACTGACTACGAACAAAGTCTGCCAATGATCATTGCAAGTCAAGCATCAACAATCATTTGCTAAGTCCCGTTTCAGATCAGACTTCATCCAAAATCATGTTTAAGCACAATGTTATTAAAACAAGTATAAAATATTCATGTTACCACTTGATGCTCTGAAAACATGAACATTTAGCTTAATAGTCAGACGTTATTAATTGGGTGCTGAATAGCGTTTACTGGTGTGCACACGTTTTAGGAATTGCACTCCAAAGTCTCCCATGTGCCGTTGCTAGCCTGTTCTTAGTAATTAATTTCTGCCACAATAATTGTAAGTGTTTATTTGAACAAAATTAACCCACTCGAACAGAGCAAATTATAAAAGTAGTTAGAAAATACTTTTGTAGAAAGAAAATGCACAAAAGATTATACTTTCTTGTCAATGTAACAAGGTTTATGTTCGTCAAGAGCTACGTGTAACAGTGACATTGCTCCATTTATTCCAGTCTGCTGACTGTAGTCAGGTACTTAAATCGAAGTTTTGATGCCAGCTGGCTCTCTGCATTTTAGACAATGAATAACTGAGCGTTTTGTTTCCTACAGAAATACAAACTGGAATTCAGAAGGAAGGTATAAAAGCAATCAAAGAACTCAAATCTATTATACAAGGCATGATAGGAATTGGTTTAAAAAGATTAGAGGCGAGTTTCATATAATTTCAGTGGCATTTGGATAATGCAATGTACAAACGATCCATTAAACAATTATTTTTATATTTAGTACCTAAATCTACATTACTCAGCATAATAGTGCATAAAATGAATAAACGGTATACTAATACAAGCACAAAAAAATTAAAATCTATCTATTACCAAGACAAAAGTGATCACCTAATAGATGAATATTTAAAAAATTGAACCAACATGCTTTTCATAGAAATATTATACAAACCTATTATATTTACCTTATCACAGAGCACACATGCTGCGTGTTAACAAAACAGACAATTAAATGTTAATTTAGGAAATACTGAATATATTTCCCAAACCAAAACATGAGGTACATTTTGCATTATTTTGAATCATTATTTCTAATAACTATAATCTTGAAACCAGCTGATCCTTTTTGATTATAATGAATATGAAACATGAATATGATACAATTGATATTTATTTAAACCATAAATTCTTCAGCACCAGTCAAAACCCCATTTGAATTTCTTCCGAATAAGAATATATTATTATTTAACCTTCTATTCCCAATTATTGATTGGCAATTAGGTCTTATTTCAGCTTGCTCCAATTTCTTAACACAAGACTGCTTCAATGCCATGCACAGTTGCATGTGTTAAGGAGCCAGCTTATGGTAAACTGAATATACAGGTATTTCCACGAAGTATCTGAAGTGCAGGAAGATATTTAGTTGAACTGATATCCAGAAAATCTAAGACAAAAGAAGAACTGTATGTTTGATTGAGATAACAATTCCAAGTTTTCCAATGTCCTCAGAATGTATGCGGGAGAATTAATTTGTCAAATTATTCACTGAATAAAAAGGTAGGTGTGACTTGCAAAAATTATTGAAAGTGAGACATTTCAAAAATTATAGACATCGGTGGTGGGGAAGATGCTGGAGTCAATAATAAAAGATGAAATAGCGGCACATTTGGATAGCAGTAACAGGATCGGTCCGAGTCAGCATGGATTTATGAAGGGGAAATCATGCTTGACTAATCTTCTAGAATTTTGAGGCTGTAACCAGGATAATGGACAAGGGAGAGCCAGTGGATGTAGTGTACGTGGACATTCAGAAAGCATTTGATAAGGTCACACTTAGGAGATTAGTGGGCAAAATTAGAGAATATGGTATTGGGGGTAGAGTGCTGACATGGATAGAGAAGTGGTTGGCAGACAGGAAACAAAGGGTAGGAATTAACGGGTCCCTTTCAAAATGGCAGGCAGTGACTAGTGTGGTACCACAAGGCTCGATGCTGGGACCGCAGCTATTTACAATATACATCAATGATTTGGATGAAGGGATTAAAAGTAACATTAGCAAATTTGCAGGTGACACAAAGCTGGGTGGCAGTGTGAACTGTGAGGAGGATGCTATGAGGATGCAGGGTGACTTGGACAGGTTGGGTGAGTGGGCAGATGCATGGCAGATGCAGTTTAATGTGGATAAATGTGAGGTTATCCATTTTGGTGGCAAAAACAGGAAGGCAGATTATTATCTAAATGGTGTCAAGTTGGGAAAAGGGCAAGTACAACAGGATCTGAGGGTCCTTGTTCATCAGTCACTGAAAGTAAGCATGCAGGTACAGAAGGCAGTGAAGAAAGCGAATGACATGTTGGCCTTCATAACAAGAGGAGTTGAGTATAGGAACAAATAGGTCCTCCTGCAGTTGTACAGGGCCCTAGTGAGACCACACCTGGAGTATTGTGTGCAGTTTTGGTCTCCAACCTTGAGGAAGGACATTCTTGCTATTGAGGGAGTTCAGTGTAGGTTCACAAGGTTAATTCCCGGGATGGCGGGACTGTCATAAGCTGAGAGAATGGAGCGGCTGGGCTTGTATACGCTGGAATTTAGAAGAATGAGAGGGGATCTTATTGAAACATATAAGAATATTAAGGGTTTGGACACACTAGAGGCAGGAAACATGTTCCCAATGTTGGGGGAGTCCAGAACCAGGGGCCATAGTTTAAGAATAAGTGGTAAACCATTTAGAACGGAGATGGGGGAAAAACTTTTCACAGAGAGTTGTGAGTGTGTGGATGCTGGTTATCTGGATGCTTTCAAGGGAGAGTTCAATAGGGCTCTTAAAGATAGCGGAGTTAAGGTATATGGAGAGAAGGCAGGAATGGGGTACTGATTGTGGATGATCAGCCATGATCCCGTTGAATGGCAGTGCTGGCTCGAAGGGCCGAATGACCTACTCCTGCACCTATTGTCTATTGAGGAAAGAATTGTTTGTCTCTCATAGCCCAGAGCGGTATGGTCTCCTCCTGCTGCTATTTCATACATTATATTCCTAATCATTTGTTCAACGTACCTCAGCTCATTAGCTCATGTTTTGGGCAAACAATTAGTGTGGGCAGCAGAGCACCACAGCTAAGAACACTGCTGCCTCGCGGCTCCAGGGACCCTGGTTCAAACCTGCCTCTGGTGCTAATGGGGTGAAGTCTGCACATTCTCCCCACGACCATGTGGGCTTCCTCTGGGTGCTCCAGTTTCTCCCACAACCCAAAGATATGTGGGCTATTATTTTAATTGGCCACTGTAAATTGCCTCTTGGTTGTAGGTTAGCAGTAAGGTCAGGTTTAGGTAGAAAATTGAAGGGAATGTGGGGAGATTAACATGGGGTTAGAACAAGATTAATGTAAGTGGGTGCTTGTTGATCAGCATGAACAGTGGCCAACTACTATGCTCTGTGATGCTATGACTAATATTTACAAAGCAGACATGCAGACACTACTTCCAAGAGTAGCCAGACCAGAGGAGTGACCATGATCTCACTCAGTTAGAGGCCTCCTTCAACTCAATAGTCCAGTTCCAGCAGAGAAAAAAAAATCAGTTGAAGGGTGGGAGCTACTCAGTGAAGAAATGCCAGGAGATTCTAGCTTGTTACGGTGGGGTTCTGCACAGCAGTCAGTGAGTCATCTACTGAGCTTCTATTTCATCTAGAAGTTATCTTTTAATTGGAAGCAAATGTAAATTACTCCTCTGACTACAAAGAAGCAGATTGGATGTTTTTTCCCCCAGTAGATAAATACAAAGGTCACCAGAGGACTGCTGACACCAATAAACCATATTGATGTAACCTTTCAGAGAAGTAAAGAAATAAAATATAGGAGGGGAGAGGGGAGAGGGGAGAGAGAGGGAAGAAGGGGCAGAGAGGGGAGGGGATGAAGGGGAAGAGAGAAAGGGAGAGAATGGGGGGAGCACAAAGAACAGGGATAGAGGGCAGGCGAGAAGGATTAAGGTTAGAGAGTAAGGAAATATAATATATAGGGGTGAGAGAGGGGACAGGGAAAGTGGGCAGAGAGGACAGGGAAAGTGGGCAGAGGGGAGGGGAGAGGGGACGAGAGGAGAGCAACAAAATGTTCCACAAATAAAAGGAAAATGAGACCATAGCATTTATCATGTAGAAATATTCAAAATGTGACATTCCAGTTAAAAGGTATTTTCACGAAGTTTCACGATATTTAATTGAAGTGATATCCAGAAAATCTAACATGAAAGAAGAACTGTATATTTGTTTCAGAAAACAATTCCAAGTTTTCCAATGTCCAACAAAACACAACTTCCATGCAGACATTTGTGTCGAAGGGAAGGGATTTAAAGCTTTTGGGTAATTCTGCTCCTGAAGGACATCATCAGAGCTTTTTACATGCGTTTAACAGTAACGTTTTATCTTTCTGACTATTTGTTACCATAAATCATAATGCTTTCAAAAGTTCATAGGATGGTAATGTAAGCATAACAAGGGAGGATCCAAAAATAAAAACATCTTGAAAGGAGTACATTGCAAGGCATGTAATTAAAGAGAATTCAGAATGCACATGTATTAAGATGGTTTGAAGCCAAGGCATAGAATATGGCTTGAAAGTGCAACAAACAAACCACTCTTTCCATTAGTGACACCTCCATTTATTGCAGTTAAAATGCTTGATGGAGCATAATTTATAATCAATCAGCCGCTTTTTCCCCTTCAGCCACATAAATGCTAGTACCAAAGCACTATCACTTAATTTGCTGGTCCATTTGACAGGCTCTACCTAAAACAAATACACAACGTAAATGTGGCTGGATTTCTAAATTGTAAAAAGGCATACAAGATCCTTTCCTTACTTTGAACATGTATTTTAAACATTTTGACCAATTTATTCCACCACGGTTACAAAAAGACACAACATATACCATTGAAGTAATATCCTTCCTTATCTTACGTGCAATAGTAAAATGAAAAGCAAATATCAAACAATCCATATATTTGCATACCTACTAAATGACAGCACTCCCAGAACATTGTTTAAGATACTGCAATATAAATGCAAATATTATAACAAACAATAAGCAATGAAATGCTCTATGTCAAATGTACTTACGCCTTTTCTGTGAAACTGCTTGCAGACATGCCGTCACAATGTCACTATTTTTCTGCAGTTTATGTGAAAGATTATCCTTTCTCCTTAGGTGGCGAACCAGCTTGGCAGACTGCACGGCACTTCTGTACCTTAGCTCCTCTACAATTCGCTTCAGTTCATCCACATCTGTTAACAGGAATGAACATTGTAATATGGAACAGCCATGGCACTATATTTGAATGCTGCTAAGCATGAAAACATGAATAATACATATTATTCTGAGTCTGAAGAAGGGTCTCGACTCGAAATGTCACCCGTTCCTTCTCTCCCGAGATGCTGCCTCCCGTTGAGTTAATCCAGCATTTTGTGCCTATCTTAGATTTAAACCAGCAGCTGCAGATCTTTCCTACACATGAATAATACATAAATCTGGTAATAATACTGTATACACTTGGAATTTGGGGTTCCACTAATTTTGTTTAAGTTTAGTTTATTGTCTACAGTGAGGTACAGTGAAAAGCTTTTTTGGGTGCTAACTTGCCAGTGGAAAAACAATACATGATTGCAATCGAGCCATTCACAATGAAATTCAGTCCTTAGCAAAGGGTGACATGGGATCAGAAGTTGCGGAGTCCCTGTGGGTAGAGCTGAAAAACTACAAGGGTAAAAAGACTATTGGGAGTTATTTACAGGCCCCCAAACAGTAGCCAGAATATAGAGTACATCAGGAAATAAAATCGGCGTGTAGAAAAGGCAATGCTACAGTGGTCATGGGAGATTTCAATATGCAGGTAGACTGGGAGAATAAGGCTGGCACTGGACCCGAAGAGAGATAATTTATAGTGCCTCCGAGATAGCTTCTTACAGCAGCTTGTAGTGGAGCCTACCAGGGATAAGGTAATTCTAGATTCAGTGTTGTGCAATGAACCAGATTTAATAAGAGAACTTGAGGTAAAGGAACCACTAGGAGGTAGTGACCACAATATGATAAGATTTAACCTACAATTTGAAAGGGAGAAGGTGAAATCGGATGTATCGGTATTACGGCTGAGCAAAGTGGACTATTGAGGCAAGAGGGGGGAGCTGGCAAAGATTGACTAGAAAGGGGCTTTAGTAGGAATGACAGGAAAGTAGAGCAGCAATGGCAGGAATTTCTGCTGATAATTCGGAAGGTGGAGGATCATTTCATCCCAAAGAGGAAGAAAGATTCCAGGGGGAGAATAAGACGACCATGGCTGACAAGGGAGGTCAAGGACAACATAAAAGTGAAACAGGAGGCATACAACATTGTAAAGATTAGTGGGAAGCCAGATGGTTGGGATGCTTTTAAAGAACCACAAATGTTAACTGAAAGGACAATACGGAGAGAAATGATGAAGTACGAATGTAAGCTAGCCAATAATTACGGATATGTAAAGAGTTTTTTTTAAAAGGCAAGCGTGGACGTGGGCCACTGGAGAATGATGCAGGCGATGTGAGAATAGGAAATCAAGAAATGACAGAGGAATTGAATAACCTTTTTGGATCAGTCTTCACAGTGGAACGCACCAGTAATGTGCCTGCAATCCTAGAGAGTCAGGGGGTGGAAGTTAGCGTAGTGGCGATTACTAAGGAGAAGGTGCTTGAAAATTGAAAGGTCTGAGTGTGGATAAGTCACCTGGACCGGATGGACCGCACCCCAGGGTTCTGAAGGAGGAGGCCTCGGAGTTTGTTATTAGTTGTGATATTTCAAGAATAACTAGAGTTAGGAGTGGTTCCTGAAGAATGGAAAATAGCGAATATCACCCCGTTATACAAGAAGGGAGCAAAGAAGAAGAGCGGAAACTATAGGCCGGTTGGTAAGATTTTAGAGTCAATTATAAAGCATGAGGTTACGCAGTACTTGGAAGTTCATGATAAAATAGGCCCGTCAGCATGTTGTGAAGGGAAAATCTTGCCTGATGAATCAGCTGGAGTTCTTTGAGAAAGTTAATAGCAGGACAGATAGAGGGGAGGCTGTAGATGTTTCAGAAGGCCATCGATATGGTGCCACATGTCAGGCTACTTGGGAAGATGGGAGCCCATGGTATTGAAGGGAAGATACTAACATGGATAGTGAGTTAGCTGGATGACAGAAAGCAAAGAGTTGCAATAAAAGGCGCTTTTTCAGGTTGGCTGCCAGTGACTAGTGGAGTTCCGCAAGGGTTGGTGCTGGGGCCGCTTCTCTTCACATTGTATAATAATGATTTGGACAAGGGGATCGAAGGCCTTGTGGCCAAATTTTCAGATGATGCTAAGATAGGTGGAGAGGCAGGCAGTGTAGCTAAAAGCAAGGACTCTGCAGAAGGACTTAGACAGGTTAGGAGAGTGGGCAGAAAAGTGGCAAATGAAATGCAGTATAGCAATGTGCGGAGTCATGCATTTGGGTAATCAGAATAAAGGGGTAGATTATTTTCTAAATGGAAAGAGAATACAGAAATCAGAGGTGCAAAGAACTTGGGAGTGCTGGTGCAGGACTCCCAAGAAGTCAATTTGGTAGTAAAGAAGGCAAATTCAATGCTAGTATTTATATCAAGAGGACTGGAAGACAAAAACAGAGATGTAATGCTGAGGCTCCATAAGGGACTCATTGAAACTTACAGAATAATGAAAGGCATAGATAGAGCGGATGTGGAAAGAATGTTTCCACTGGTGGGAGAGTCTAGGACCAGAGGTCATAATCTCAGAATTAAAGACCGCCGTTTTAAAAATGAGGTGAGGAGGAACTTCTTTAGTCAGAGGGTAGTTAATCTGTGGAACTCGTTGCCACAGAGGGCTGTGGAGACCATGTCAGTGGATATTTTTAAGGCAGAGATAGACAAATTCTTCATTAGAACGGGTGTCAAGGGTTATGGGGAGAAGGCAGGAAAATGGGATTAGGTGGCAGTGATCAGCCATGATTGAATGGTGGAGTAGACTCGATGGGCCGAATGGCTTAATTCTACTCCTATAACTTGTGAATGTATGGATACATGATAAGGGAAGAAATATTACTGTAGGAATAGAGATTTAAAAGTCTGGAGCAATTGTAATATGTGATTGCAGACAAATGCTAGCACACAAATAATTGCCTGGGTTGGGCTCCTTGGAAGCTCGTGAATGCCACATTTCAATATTTTTTTTAAATTTAGAGATACAATGTGGAAACGGGCCCTTCGGCCCATCGAATTCGCTCTGAACAATGATCACCCTGTATACTAGCACTATCCTACACACTTGGGACAATTTACAAAAGCCAATTAATCTGTAAACCTGTACGTTTTTGGAGTGAGGGAGGAAAATGAGGTGCCCGGAGAAAACCCAATGTGGTCACAGGTTGAATGTACAATCTCCATACAGACAGCACCCGTCGTCAGGATCAAACTTGGGTCTCTGGCGCTGTAAGGCAGCGAGCGACTTTAATGCTGTGCTGCCCTTTTCTTCACTGTTATATCCAGTAATATCAGAATCCTCTTTCAAATAATCATGCTATTCTCTTCATTGCAATATCCCCTTTCCACCTGATGATGCAATGATGAAAGAAAAAGAGTCGCATTTCCACTTTGTTGCATTTCCACTGTCACAAGTTCAATAGCAACTTTCATTGGTAGGATGTTATCTCTATCATTAGTTCAGTACAGGGATGTGGATCAAGGTTAATAATGAAATGGATTCTTGGGGACTCGGGAGAACATAAAACAGTCCAAAACATAATCTGTCATGTATAAAACTATGTGTAGGAAGAAACTTCAGATGCTGGTTTAAACCGAAGATAGACACAAAATGCTGGAGAAACTCAGTGGGTCAGACAGCATCTCTGGAGAAAAGGAATGGATGATATTTCGGGTCAAGACCCTTCTTCATACGTCACCTTTTCCTTTTCTCCAGAGATGCTGTCTGACACACTGAGTTACTACAGCTTTTTATGAATAAACTTATATTATTTTAGAAAACAGCAACATACAACAGAAAGCCACCTGTTTTACAGTTCCAGATACTGGGATTTGATCATGACCTTGGCTGCTATCTGTGTGGAGATTGCACATTTTCTTCATGACTGCATGAGCTTAAACAACATCTTAAAAGACATGCAGATGCATCCTCCTCCCACTGTAAATGCTTTGTTACTCAAGGTAAGTGGTACAAGAATCAAAGGGGAGTTGATAGGGACTTGAGAGGGAACTGGTTGCAACGGTACATGGAAATAAGGAGAGGATAGTGGGACTATCGGGAGTGCCTTGACGGGAACCAGCATGGACTGAATAGTCTCCTTCCTGTCATTATAATGAATGACATTTCTATGTGCTCTGGAGGGGAGCTAGTGATTTAATGATTCATGCCACAATTTCTCTGGGTGTTAAAAAAATGCCTTAATACTGCATAATCTCTTTCCACAGATACTGCCAGACCTGATGTGTTTTACCAGCATTCTCGATTTGTTTTCAGGTTTCAGCAGATGCAGTTCATTTTAGAATTTGAATTATTTGTGATGCTTGAAATGGGATAATAGTTTAAAATACAACTTCCAACTGCGATGATAGATGTTTGGTTCGCTAAGGGCTACCTCGGTTCATTGCCATGGTAACTGTTCCTAATATAGACACAACGTGCTGGAATAACTCAGCGGGACAGGCAGCATCTCTGGGTAGAAGGAATCTGTCCATTCACTCACCCTTACCCCTTCAACACGAATACCTCTTCTTCCTCCAACTATATGGTGGTGGGGGGAGGGAGGGAGGGAGGGAGGGGGTTGGGCCAATGTCGAACAACGAGGACGGCCTTGATAACAAGATTGAAGGCACAGTATATGATGCTCAATGTCGACCAGCAATATTACATTATGATAAAATCGCATTCAGTTCACAGAATAATTCTATTATTCGCGCTGGTGTACACTACCGTGTAAGAACCAGTAAAGCAAGTTGACCTCAGTGTTTAGCGTTGTCACTTTACTTTGATGGCAATACTACAGTGAATGCAAATGTTCGTGGTTACACGGTTTCTGCTTCGGTGAGGTTGGGCGACACAGGCGCTGCCCTGCACCTTTAACTTATTAATCAAACAAAAAGCAAACGCTTCAAAACACCGACGAGCGCTTTCCGCCCTCAGTCAGTGATACAGCTTGCGAAGGCTCAGTCAGTAGGCCATCAATTGCCACCGGCGCTCTTTGACCACGTTTAGAGTTTCCCAGGATTTTACAGGTTCCCAACTTCCATTACAATAAAGCAGAAAGGTCTGCGTTTACTCAGCAGGTCCAACGGCACTGAGAGTGTAGGAAGGAACTGCAGATGCTGGTTTACACTGAAGATAAACACAACATGCCGGAGTAACTCAGCGGGGCAGGATGCAGCGTTGATTGTTCCTCCACATATGCTGCCAAACCTGCTGAGTATTTCTAGCTATATTCCATTACAATAGGATGCTCTGATTTTACATCGCAAGTATAATACATTCCGCTCCTCGTGTACATGTACATTCAGGATACAGCCGTGCCACTGGGCAGCGACGCCTGTTGTTTGTATGCAGGAAGGAACTGCAGATACTGGTTTATATACACACACACAAAATGTTGAAGTAACTCAGCCGGTCCGGCAGCATCTTTGGAGAGAAGAAATAGGTGACGATTCGGGTCGAGACGCTTCTTCACACTAATATAAGAACCTTAATTATAATTGCTCTCAGTCTGAAGAAGGGTCTCGACCCGACACGTCACCATTCCTTTTCTCCAGAGATGCTGTCTGGCCCGCTGGGTTACTCCAGCACTTTGTGCATTTCCGTGTAAACCAGCATCAGCAGTTCCTTCGTATGATATCTCAATCATTTATTTTGGTGCAGGGGTGTTATACGCCGACATCGCAAAGAGCCTGAAGAAGGGTCTCGACCCGAAACGTCACCTATTCCTTCTCTCCAGAGATGCTGCCTGACTGTCCCGCTGAGTTACTCCAGCTTTTTGTGTCTATAAGCGACGTACCTTTTTGCGCCAGGTATTGCACCTGATGTTTAGTCGTGTGCTGTTCCTGAAATTCCTGCAGGAATGCGGATCCAGAATTACTCCTCCCCAGAAAAGCATCGGAGCTGGAGGCTTCCGTGGAGCTGTCGACGCTGTCAATGCTCCTGCCGCTGTACGTGTAGGAGACATAGAGTTCCGTCAGCAGATTGTCCACGATGGAAGACGTCTGTCTGCAAACTGTCCCCGCTCCTGGGTCAATGCGAGGTCCCTGTGCTTTCTCGGCGGCGGCCAGCCCGCTCGCCCAGAGTTGAGCCGGGACTAACGCTGACGAGTAGAGGATGTCCTCGCTGTCTTTGAGAAGCGAGGGCCCTCGGATTACTCCTCCCGGGCAACCCGCACTCAGCGTCCAAGCCCCGAAGCCGGGCAGCCCATCAGAGTTACTCCCAACTGAGTTCACGAAGGAGTCCCCCTCCCCTTCTGAACAGGTCCCATTGAAGATGTCGACTTCTGTGAGTTCCCTGTGCGGGACGCGACTATAAGCAGCCATTCTTCGGCGCTCTCGGCCCAATTACGGCAACTTGTCCAAGTGGTGACCAGGAGGTTCAGGTGAAACGGGAGCTAATTCCGGGTCCTCACCAATCCTTTACCGGGGAGGCAGCCTCTGAGCATTTAACATTTATCTCTCCCCGCACCTCTCCCTCGGGCTAAACGACACGCTTGCCAGCTCAGAACGAACACTTTGTTTTAGAACGACTATGTTAGATAAACTGTAAACCGGTGATACGGCCGTCGATGAAACTATGCACATCTACATTCCCCCCCACGCCACCCATGGCACAGTCCGCCAGCTATGATATTGTTGCAGGTAAATTTCACGTCGAGAAATTCACCACGAACTCACCTGGACCAGGGGAGCGCACCTGTAAAGTGCAGGTGGATATCACATCAACTCCAAAATCATTTCTCTGGACTATTGAGAGAAAAATGTTCGCATTTTTTACCCCGAAATGTATCACATCCTCTCGTTTTTAAGAATTTCTCCAGCATTTTTTGTCTACTTTCAGTTTTTCCAGCATTGCAGTTCCTTCTTAAACCTCTCTTTGTTAATAATCACTTGTAAACGATCTTCTGTGCGACACGTATATGAATATATGTTTTTAAAATATCCATTGGTAATTAATATTAATTCAAATGATATTAGATAATAATATGAAATAAATCACATAGCCTCGAGATTGCGCTGCTTAGTATTTGGAATGAATATATATATATATATATATATATATATATACATTTATTGGAAAACCAAATTAAGATTATATTTATGATGAGGAATTGCAACAAAGAGTCGGCTGTTTTTGGAGATTCATTGAAAATTTGTCAGATGTCTTACAATTTTAGTCAAGGGAATCTGTAGTTATTTCAAGTAATTGGTGGTAGCATAATCAAACCGCTGGTAATTGGTGTGAACATAATAAAAGCGCCCAGCTCATTTGACATAATCGCGTTGGGGAATGCAACATGTATCAACTCAGGGCAGTATTTTCTTCTCTGCTGTAAAACAACAAATGGGCTTTCCTTGCACTAGCTTTCCGCCCATGACTTGTAGGAAATGGACTGTCTGCCGCTTGGGGTGTGTTTCACTTAAGTACAGAGTCAGATGCTATCGCTTCCTTGTGTTGCAACTCGATGCGTTGTTTTGACTTTTTACCAGGAAATCGGATGCCATTACGTCTGTAAGTTTGGAGACAATTCCCAAAACGACTAAATACCCACGAACGCTCAAGACCTTTATAACCTCCTAAAGTTGGGCTGTTAACACTTCATTGGTGAATAAATCTTTATTTTCTGCACGGGATAAGAATGACATGTCCACCCGGGATTTGGTCCAAGGTACTCATACCCCCCTCTGGTGATTGTCCTTGACAGTGACCGGGAGAGATTGGGACGCCTTATCTCGGGGCACGAACTGACACTGGGGTTCGGGGTGCGCCAGACCAATACATGGGGGTGAAGCGGTACTACTGGACCTCCCCTTGGCTTCGTGGCGGGTGAGTCATTGCAAACCCCAACTCCACTGTCCCGCTGGAGGTATACGGAGAAATGTTACCGGGACCACGTCCGGCGCCCAGATGAAATGCGTCGCGAGACGAATCTGGACAGATGAACACAATCCAGAAGGCGTCCGATATTGGCGGTGCATATCATTACTGACCAAGATCCCATCCGTCCTGACGAGGCAGACGCGCCTTTGGGAAGAAGATCTATCTGCCTCCGCCTGGGTTTATTCGGAAACACAATCGCCTATGCTCCCACCAGGGAGCTTATACCAGGAAAAGGCATTAAACAGGATTCTCTCCCTCTCTCTCTCTCTCTTTCTCTCTCTCTCACACACACACAATGAAGGTGTTATCTAAGATGTTCAGAAACGTAATGCAAAATTGGATAAAGATGCTTTGAATCCAATATGCATTGCACATTTTTCTATCATGGATAAGAATCGGGCATTTGATTGATTCGACCCGATGTTTTTTTTATTTCAAAATAGACTTTATTCGAGAAATAAATATAAATATATACAATGCATGATCCATACAAAACTCCATCCGACATTCTCGGAGGCTATACATACATTCAATAGTTTCCCCAAATCACAATTTTACCCCACACCCTTACCACTCATGTGGCCCACTGGAGTGGAATTGTTTTGAGGGGCGTCTCCACCACACCCTGCCCCCCATGTCCAACAGCAGAAGGAACCTAGACTGTGGTCCTCCCCGACGGACATCTGCTCTGCTGGGTATCAACAACCCTCGGGCAGACCAAAGAGCGTCTTTCACCGAGTTGATGACCCTCCAGCAGCACTCGATATCAGTCTCTAAATGCGTCCCTGGGAACAGTCCGTAAATCACAGAGTCCTCTGTGACGGAGTTGTTTGGAATAAACCGTGACAGGGACCCTTGCAGACCTCTCCAGACTCTCTTTGCAAATCCACACTCTGCAAAGAGGTGGGCAACCGTCTCCTCTCCATAGCAGCCGTCCCGTGGGCAGCGTGCGCTGGTAGTGAGGTTGCGACGGTGTGGGAAGGATCTGACTGGGAGGGCTCCCCTCACCGCCTGCCAAGCCAGGTCTTGGTGCTTGTTGGTGAGTTCTGGCGATGAGGCATTTTGCCAGACAAGCTGGGCAGCCTGCTCTGGGAACCACGCCACAGGATCCATGGAGTCCTTTCCCTGCAGTGCCTGCAGGACGTTCCGTGCTGACCACTGCCCAACGGACATGTGGTCAAAGGTGTTGGGTAGCGGGAGCGTCGGCCACGGCGGGAGCGTCGGCCGCGGCGGGAGTGACAGCAGTGGGAGCCTCGGATCAGCCTGTAGCGCACAGGCCTGGGAAGACCGGGTTGGAGTCGAGACCCTCACGGGCTGGGCCGGACCAGACCGCGGTGAGCTGGAGTAGGGTCGGAGCCGAGCAGAGGCCGAGCTTTGTGTGGGTTGGACCGGGACGTGGGCGGACGTGGACCTGAGGACCCCGAATGAGCGTCCCGAGCGAGGCGAGTGCTGGGTGCTGGACATGCCTCTGCGGAGCTCCGCATTTTAAACCAAATTTTGTTGATTTTTGTTCATTTTAATAGCAAAGTGGACTCTTTAACAAGTGAAAACGTGAATATTGTTATTTTTGTTAGATAGATCCGGCGAGCGGGCCTGAACATCGGGCCGCCCGTAGCGGCGGTTACGGAGGGCGCGACCACGGGTGAACAACAGAGGACAACAGAGGAGGAGGACTGAACTTTGGTGCCTTCCCTCACAGTGAGAAACTTTGATACCGCTGTGTGGGGATGTTTGTTAAAGACTATCGTGTTCTGTGTTCTTTATTTTATTCGTATGGCTGTATGGTGACCACAAATTTCACTGCACCAATTGGTACATGTGACAATGTCTCTTGTCTCTTGAGATCCACAATGTTTTGGTGTAAACCAGCATCTGCAGCTCCTTCCTCAACGTTGATCAAAATTTACATACATCTGCATCCAGATTGAACTGAGAATGAGCTTTGCAGGCAGAAGGCAGCGTCTTCTGTTGTATAGAAAAAGGCCAGGCTAATCCCTCCTCCTGTTCATTGTCTCACGACTAGATGAAGACAATGTGCATCTTACCTGGATAAGTGTGGATATGCAGCAAGAACTGGAAGGAACTATTTGTGAATATATAAATGGAAGGGTGGGCCTCTGTGTGGGGAGCTGGCCATCAGGTACAATGTTCCAGATGACGGTGTGCCGGGTACAAGCTGGCTCGTGTCTAGTGCCTGTGACATGGCAATCATCGAATCATCCTCCATCTTATTTGGAAATTGAAAGTACAGTCTGTCTGTGAGGGCCAAATACACAAACCTCTAGAGTAACAGGTCTAACGCAAGGCAACATCAGCTCACCCTGGTGATGACCTTTATGGGTTGTACAAAGTTCCTTGGAAGAAAAAAACATCAAAGTAATAGCATACACAGATTGAATCTGTTATTCAATCCCGTGTTCAAATGTTAACTCACTGAGTCATGTGTGTTAGTCATTACTTACATAAGAAGCAGTGAGCTTAGATCCTAACATACTAACACTGGCAACATAATTATAGCTCAGATCAGGGGAGCATGCGGAGAATGTCTCATAGATCCTCCAGCAATGCATAGTTTTTACATTACAATGGTCACCTGTGGATTTCACATTTTTACATTGATTCACCAGTTATCCACTTTTTTTTTAGATTTTGAGCCTTGTTTCATCCCTGTGGGAGGTGCCTCTTATCTGCCTGACGACTGGACGGGTCCTCCTTCACCTAATTTGTCCCATTAGTTCGATAAATCCCTGTTATAAATTATGACCCAAGTACTTCCTGTAGTGACTCTGCTTACTTATGAGCTTATCTTGGCTCCAGCTATCTAAACAATGCCCTGAACTAATTACTGTCTCTTCACACATGACCATTAAATTATCCGTGTTCCCATCACCCTTCCCCAATATGCAAGTCTCCCAGCTTGACCATATTGTAATCTTTCATTATTTGCTTATAATTTCCAGAAATTCCTTCTTCAGTTTCTGTACATTTTCATTGAATGTGGCTTATTTAACCTAAGCACCAATCTCTGCAGGAACATTGCCGTCGAACTTAATAAAAGCAATTTCATTTAATATTGGATAAAGTCTACAGCTTACCATTTCTCCATGCTCCGTTCATTTGCTCTGTGTTAAAATGAGGCACTCTGAATTTTCTCTATGTACATTTATGGGGAAAGTTCCAGGAACAATAATCAGGACAGAATATATGGTGGCATAACAGTAGAGCTACTGCCTTACAGCGCCAGAGACCCGGGTTCGACCCTGGCTACAGGTGCTGTCTGTACACTTTCCACGTTTTCCCTGTGACATCTGCATCGGATTTCTCCGGGTGATCCGGTTTCCTCACACACTCCAAAGACATACAGGTTTGTGGGTTAATTGGCTCGGGGTAAATGTAAAAACTGTCCCTAGTGTGTGACTCGGTGGGCCGAGGGGCCTGTTTTCGCGCTGTATCTCTAAACTAAACTAAAATAAATTTGCAGTCATTTGGACGAATACAAGTTAATTAGACAAAGACAGCATAGATTTATTAAATTGGGTCCAGCTAACTTGATAGAACTGTTTGATCAGATCCATGATGTAGGAAATAAAGACTTACAACAAAAAGGCTTTTGATATTGCCACATAATTGGCTTACCATCAAGAATGAAGGCATTGGAACAAAAGGGCTGGTCGCATAAAGACGGAGAAGTGGCTCAGTAACAGGAAATAAAGAGTGCATTGTTCAACATAGAACAGTACAGCACAGGAGCAGGCCCACTGGCCCACAATGTCTATGTTCATCATGATGCTAAACTTAAACTGCATGGCCCTTTGCATATGATCTATCCCTCTCCATCCCCCACCTGTCGTACGTTTCTCTAAACACCTCACAAACATTGCTATCAAATCTGCTTCCATCACTTCAACTGGCAGCCTGTTCAGGCACCTACAAGTCTCCATGATGGAGCCCAACCCAGGCGATTATTTGCGTGCTGGCCACAGAAGTGGTGGATGTTTATGTTAACTTTTATGTGGTTGTGTGTCTTGTTGCTTTTCACTTGGTATGGTTGTATGGTAACTCAAATTTCACTGTACCTTAACTGGTACATGTGACAATAAACTAAACTAAACTGAACTGATGTGAATTTCCTTCACATTTCCTCCCTCCCGCCCAAAAGCTATGCCCTCTAGTACTTGATATTTCCACCTTGGCATAAAGATAAGGAGTGGTTAAGGTCACAAGGGACAGGAGTAGAATTAGACCATTCGGCCCATCAAGTACTCCACCATTCAATCATGGCTAATCTATCTCTCCCTCCTAACCCCATTCACCTGCCCATAACCTCTGACACCTGTACTAATGATGAATCTATATATCTCTGCCTTAAAAATATGCACTGACGGCCTCTACAGCCTTCTGTGGGTAAAAGGTTTTGTTTCCATACTGAAAGAAAGCTATGTTGCTTAGGATTTGGTACGGGGACCATTAGTTTTCAAAATATATATTGATGACTCGGACTATGTTGGGACATCCAATTTCCACATCTGCAGATAACACATGGCTTGTAGGCATACGAGGGAAGACAATTGTAGACTCCAAGGAGATAATGACAGGCAGGCTGAATGGCAAATTAATTTTAATGCTTCTTCTTCTTTCGTGTGGCATGCACAGCCTAATGTCATTGGACAACTTGTTCTATTTGATCTTCCGTTTGTGCATGTCGATTAGACTGCATTAGTCGAAACAGGGCGGACCACGTGAAGGTTGCAATCTTCCACCCCGATTTTAATGCTGAGAAATGTTAAAGGTTACATTTTGATGGGAAAAGTGAGAAGCAGCAACGTAGTTTTGATGGCACAATTCGAGAAGAGATTTGTATGCATATTTTGTTGAAAGTGGCAGGGTAGATTGAGCACGTGGATCCTGGATTACAGATTGTGGTCATGCATAATTCTGAGGATGCTAATAATCCATATCACCTCATGATGCCCAATTTTGATCTGCTAGATCTGTTCTAAGCTTATCCTGCTTGGCATGATTTTGTTGCCTCATAACTTGGCATGAAGATGGGACTTGGTTTCCACAAGGATTATGTGGTGGTCAACTCTACCAATGCTACGATGGACAGATGTAATTTCCCCAGATCAAATGGTGAGCACATGTTTTGGTATTTATAATCTCTCCTTTTAGTTCATTCAGTACCTGCTGTACCTTCAGTACCCAATCTTCCAGCTATGTCCATCAGTGTGTTGCTAACATAACATTCTTGGCAATGGACATTAGAGCACCTGATCAAAAATACATTCTGAAGAAGGGTCTCGACTCAAAACATCACATATTCCTTTTCTCCAGAGATGCTGTCTGACCCGCTGAGTTACTCCAGCAATATGAGTCTACCTTCTAATATATTCAGTAATCTTCTTATTCTCAGTGCTCCTTCTAAGTACTGTTCAACTTAGAGGAGGATTCATTCATGAAACTGAAGAAGGACATAACCATGTCTACCTGATTCCATGAGACTACTTGATTAGTAAAGGTGTTTGAATCTACGACCGCCGGCCTGCGGCCTACACCAACCTGAAACAGCGATCTCCGATGGGGAAGAGCTGATTCTGGACTTACCTGGACTTTTTACCTTGTCCTTTTACCATCTGGACGCCCACAGCGAAGGCTGCGGAGGGTTGAGGTCCCGACCATGGGGGAAAATGGAGGAGGACTGGCCAATTTTTGTGCCTTCCACCACAGTGATGAATGTGTGGTGGATGTTTGTGTTAAATATTTAGTGTGTTTGTGTGTTCTTTATCATTGTACCGCTGCTGGCAAATTCATTTCACTTGCACTTTATGTGCAATGTGACGAATAAAATAATATTGTATTGTATTGAATGGTGGAGTAGACTTGATGGGCCAAATGGCCTAATTCTACCCCTATTCCTTATGACCTCATGACTCTGAAGTCAAAGTCAAGGGCTCCCATGATAACCTCCTCCTTCTCTTATACCATTCTGTCATATACTCTAGCGTGCTGGGCCAATACTTTCCAGTTGAACAGAACTATATTGGGCTCTGTGATGGAGGCAAGTATCTGCCGTACAACCTATAAGATACGCTTTTGTGAGTCAGGCTGTGAGTTTATTGTCATGTGTCCCTGATAGGACAATGAAATACTTGCTTTGCTTCAGCATGCAGAACATAGTAGGCATTTACTACAAAACAGATCAGTGTGTCCATATACCATTCACGACCACATGGGGGCACTGTCCCTCGGCATCAGAATACATACGGTACTATAAGATAGAACTTTATTCATCAGTCTGACGAAGGGTCTCGACCCGAAACGTTGCCTATTTCGTTCGTTCCATAGATGCTGCCTCACCCGCTGAGTTTCCCCAGCATTTTTGGCCTACCTTCGATTTTCCAGCATCTGCAGTTCCTTCTTAAACATAAGAAACTTTATTCATCCCTGGATGAAAATTGGTCTGCCAATAGTCACAACACACAAGATACATGAAAACTTGAAATTAAAATTAAATTAAAAGTGAAAACAAAAAGAAAAAGACAAGCGCCTGTTGGCTGGCTGCAGTGTGCACAGTGCACAGCGCCTGAACCAGAACTCACGGCGGTTCCCCCCCCATTCCGGGTCCCCATCGTCTTCCCTTCACGCTCATCGACCGCTGATCCCAAGTCGATCGCTTGGTCCCACCGCCACCGAGGCTCCCCCTGCCGTCGAGACCCCAAAGGAGAGCTGGTCAAAGGAGGAGGCATGGCAATCTCAGGCTTCACCATTGCCTCAATAGGAGATGCTGATGGCATAGGTTTCTTCCAGGCAGCTCAGCTTTGGGCTTGAAAAGGCAACACTGGCGGTCTCTGGATTATCCTGGTGGCCAGTCTTTGCCTCTGTGTGTGTGTGTGTGTGTGTGGGTACAATCCCCTGTTATATGTGGGCAGGAGGAGGTTCTGGCATTCCCTAACCACTCAGTCTTAGCCTCAGGTAGAGGTGTGGGCTGGCTGCCTAGGGCCTCTTACCCCACAGTCCAGTCTCAGATCTGTCCCAGTGGACCAGTCTTCCTCAAACCTGCAACAGGAGAACACAACTGGGAGGAAGGCCCCCATTCTTGTCTCCCTCCATTTTCTCCATCTCTCGCTCGAATGCTTGCCGTTTGTAGGTAGACAAGGATTAAGTAACCAACCAATAACAGGTAATCGGACCAGTTATCACCAGTGATGCTGGGGATTGGCCTCTCCTGGCCTGTCTGCCAGCTAATGGAATCAGAGCAGCATCCAAGAGAGAGGGCGCTGTCACACTGGAGGTTAAATCTCAACCGCAGCGCCTATGTCCAACTTAAAAAAACAAGGGTCTTTTGTGATGTTTTAGCTGCAAAACTAGCACATTTGAAACAATAAAGGGCATCTTACAGCAGAAGAGGGACAAATCCGTGAAGCCATTGATGTTTTCAAATGCTGTGAATGATCAGGGGTTGCAAGAAGCAAGTTGTATTCAATTAAGGAATATTTGTAGGAGACATACATATAATGGAAGCTGCAATGTAATATTGTGTTTCTATCCATTTGGTGGCTAGAGTGTGTCTCCTCTGAACAGCACATTAAGTGGTTTTATGGACATTGAAACTCCCATTAACTGTAATCCATGTCATTATTATGTTGCTAAGCCATTTGCATCCAACTTGCCTTTTTCACTTGGGTGTCAAGGGCTGATCTCCTCTGATCAAATTCTCAGGCTGGACTTTGGCAAAAGCCCCGCTGTACACCATGGTGACTAATAATGTGCCACCACATGAGTAAGATGTCCTCGAGTCAAATGGAGAAAGTCAAGGTTTACCCAAGTTGACGTTTGACAAACAGTTTGGGAATAAGGAAGGCAATATGGTGTTGCTGGAGGTTGCAACAAAATAGAGCCACAGGCCAGCAGTAAATAAGCATAAACTGATTCAGCATTTACAGGTTGCGGCACAAAGGGTGGGATTCAAGACAGAACCATGGAGTCCTGTGCAGGGATCCACCCAGAGTTGGGATAAATCCACAAAGCACATTTCATAGCTGCACTGGGACAGCAAATATGAAACTATGGAAAGTTGCCCAATGTCAGAGAGGAGAGAAGCAGAATGAAATTACAGTGGTCAGTGAGTATTAGAAAGAAGTTGGGTTCAGTTAAGGAATGATGCAAAAGAGGTGAATTTTACAGAAGCTTCTATATGAAACTGTGCCCGGATTCCAGTCTGTGTTTGAAGGAGAGGTCAACTTGAAATTAGCTGATAGGATCAGGATTTGAAGAAATCCAAATAGAAAATGCTATTAATATTTAACATCCTCGGTGAAGTGCAAATTAAATAAATATTTAAGATCTTAAAAGCACATCTCAAATTTCCAGAACTTGTTTGCACAACTACCTCTGATGGTCATCATCTAGTATATTCTGAATCCTTTAGGATTGATTAAAAAAAACAATAGACATCATAACCTTTTAATAAATAATTATTTTCACAAAAATCAGTCTAGACTCTTCATGAACAGAAATGTTAAAATATGTATTTATTAAAAGGTTATGGATGTCCTGAAATCACTCTGGAACTTTCACTGGCTGATACCATATCGGTGTATACAGGACTGGTGCTGATATCTAATGTAAACCAAGGATCATGATTACATAAGAATGAATGCAAAGTAGCCTTTGGTTGAGGGCCCAGCAGTTCAAGAGTAGTTCAGTTCAGTTCGAGCTAAAATGGTGGTGTTGAACTCAGGAACTGCTGCAATCTTTGTATAGTCATGTGCGTTGACTTTTATTTTCATTTCCTCTAATAAATCAGCACATTATAAACAAACATCCAGCAGTCATTCCCCAGTATGGTCAACAAATCTCCAGCATCACATCTGACGGTGAAGCCAGAACAAAATAAAGGCCGCTTCCTCAGGTAGAATGAAAGGTATAATTACAGATGAAGGTCCTCCCTGACTTATGTAATGGGCAGCCGACGTAAACTCGCACTTACGCAGCAATTCTTTAAGTCCACAGCTTTCTTTCCAAGTTGCGCATCTCAGTAGTAACGAAAGCAGTGCGTTACTGGTTATGCGGCCCTTTCTGTAAGCCAGTCAATTGTGCTGGTGGATCCTCCCTCGTGGTCTCTGCATCGAATAGTAAATCTATACGTGCGCAGTACTACATTATGCAGGGACCGCAGGACGTTACCCTGACGGAAAGTCGGGAACGTTTACATGATAGCAATCACATTCAGAACTCAGCGGCTACTTTAATCATGGATGCCTGTTGAAATTAACAAGAACTCTCTTCTATTGACACTTGTACAATGATACTCTATTAAAATATGTAACATCACACCTTCTGTACTTTTCGTTTGCAGTAACAACAAAAAAGGCTGCTAAAGGAGATTAGAGCCCATGGTATGAGGGATGATACTAGCATGGATAGAAGGGAATAAAGGGGGCTTTTTCTGGTTAGCTACCGTGATTAGTGGTGTTCCGCAGGGGTCGGTGCTGGGGCCGCTACTCTTCACGTTCTATATCAATGATTTGGATGAGGGGGATTGAAGGTTTTGTGCCCAAGGTTTTTGCATGATACAGAAATAGGTTGAGGGGCAGGTAGTGTCGAGAATGCAGGACTTTGCAGAAGGACCTGGACAGGCTGGGAGAGAGGGCAAAGAAGTGGCAGATGGAATACAGTGTAGCAAGTCATGCATTTTGGTAGTTGGAATAAAGGCATGTACTATTTTCTAAATGGGCAGAGGATTCAGAAATCGGAGGTGCAAAGACTGTGTGCAGGATTCACAAAAAGTTAATTGGCAAGTTGAATCGGTTGTAAGGAAGACAAATGCAATATTAGCATTTATTTTGAGAAGACTAGAACATAAAAACTGGGATATAATGCTGTGGCTTTATAAGGCACTGGTCAGACTGTATTGGGAGTATTGTGAACAGTTTTGGGCCCCATATCTGAGGAAGGATGTGTTGGCATAGGAGATGAGGTTTATGAGAATGATCCCAGGGATGACTGGGTTAATGTATGATGAACATTTGATGGCACCGGGCTTGTACTCGCTGGAGTTTAGAAAGATGAGCACTACGATCAAACGATCGCACTATAGCAGAATGATCAGTCATACTTCAGTCTGTATATTGTATATACAGTATAGAAGTATAGTATTTATTTTTTTCATGCGTCAGAACAAGCATGAAGAAAGCTCAAAATAAATTTGTATTTGATTCATTTATGCTCTAACTATAACCTAAGTTGCTCTGCAGGTCGAAGTTCATGTGCACTGCTGTTGTTAACTCTGCCTTCATCTGTGTAATTATTATTTAAAACAAATATTTCACCTTCATTTTGTATTGCCCACAATTTAGTAAAAGTTATGAATAACATTCTTAGGTAGAGAGGCAACTGTGTGTACTGTGGTCACCATTTCAATCCTTCCACTTTACACAGCCCCCAAAGGTAATTTGAATGGTTTTGACCTTGTTCGATTCCACGCCTGACTTTTTGTTAACACCAATACCAAGAGCACATATTTCTGTATTGACCTTCAACCCTGCACCTCATCACATTGGAATGGTCTGCAGTACACTACTGTTGAGTGGCCACACGGTGGCGCAGCTGATAGAGCTGCTGCCTCACAGCGTCAGAGACCTGGTTCGATCCTGGCTTCGGTTCCATGTCTGCAGGGACGGAAATCCTGGGAGGGGGGTGGGGGACATGGGGGGACACGATCCCCCCCATGTTTTGTAATTCGGACTTTATCAGCCGCTTTCTAAGGGCTGAATCGGCCCGTTCGCGGGGCCTTTCAGCGCCCGGCGCGGCTTAAAATCAAACAGCTGCATCGAGGCTCTCGATGTTAAAGCCCCCGCCGGCCGATGAAAGACCCCGTGGACGGGCCGATTCAAGACCCACGATTTGGGACGGACGAAGCTGCTGTTGCTGGAGTTCCGAGTCGGTCAGCTCCCGACGTTACCGTCCACCGGGCCCACGGCCGAAGCCTCGCGTGTGTGTGCATGCGCGCAGCCGGCAAGAAATTGTGTCCCCCGCATGTTTTGACAGCGATTTCCGTGCCTGCATGTCTGTGTCTGTGTAGAGTCTGCATTTTTCCCTGTGAGCAAGTGGCTTTCCTCCAGAAGCTCTGGTAAAGGGCCTGTCCCACCAGCATGCGATTGCATGCGTCTAGCACGACCAAACGTGGTCGCTTGAGGCGTACGGCCGCGCGGGGCTGGTCCCACTTCGAACCACGGAGGCGTATGGAGTTGTGCGGGGCTGGTCCCGACATCATACTCACCAATCAGTTGGGCAGGAGGCGGGCCGACAGAATTTGGACGTCGCACGGCCTCGGGCGGTGATGTCATCGCGCAACGCCACACGCTAGGCGTACGCCGTCAAGACACTGCGTACGACGTCAAGACGCTGCGTACGACGTCAAGACGCTGCGTACGTCGTAAAGACGCTGCGTACACCCTCAATGCGCCTGCAGGCCGACAGGCCGTTGGCGCGCGGAATTTTCGGACAGTGAAGGATTTTCGGACAGTGAAGGATGTTGGGACCTGCCCCGCACAACTCCATACGCCTCTGCGGTTCAAAGTGAGACCGGCCACGCGCGGCCATATGCCTCAAGCGACCACGTTTGGTTGCGCTAGACGCATGCAATCGCATGCTGGTGGGACAGGCCCACATCGCAGATATGCGGGTTTGTAGGTTAATTGGCCTATCTACACTGCCCTCTTGTGGAAGGAGTGGATGCAAAAATGAGATAACATACAACTAGTGTACAAGTGTTTAAGAAGGAACTGCAGATGCTGGAATATCGAAGGTAGACAAAAGTGCTGGAGAAAGTCAGCGGATGCAGCAGCATCTTTGGAGCGAAGGAAATAGGCAACGTTGGAAATACCTACAACTAGTATATGATATGTTAGAACTTTATTTATCCCAGGAGGGAAATTGATCTGCCAACAGTCATAAAACACAAAATACATGAAACATGAAATTAAAGTGATAAATGGAAAGGATTGGGGAAGTACAAAGATTGGAGAGGTGGGGCGTGGAGGTTAGTGGATGGAAGTCAGTCTATCCTACGACAGAAGAGGGAGGAGTTGTATAGTTTGATATCCACAGGGAGGAAGGATCTCCTGTGGCATTCTGTACTGCATTTTGGTGGAACCAGTCTGCCGCTCAGGTATTCCTCATGTTGACCAGTGTGTCATGGAGGGGGCGAGTTCTGCAGTTTGAGGCGCATCCTCCCCTCCAAGACCACCTCCCATGAATCCAACTCCGCCCCCTGGAGGGAGCCCGCTTTCTTGATGAGTTTGTTAATCCTGTTGGCGTCTGCAGCCTTCGCCCCCAAAATTTATCAATGAGAATTATAGGAAAAACCAGCAAGGACATTTTGAGAAATTGTTTTAACATTCTACAATTATTTTAAAACAGTCTTCTGTTGATATCTCAAATATTTAGTTATTACGTCTTTTGCATTTTAGATTTTCTGAACATCCAAGGCATTCAGAAAAGAATTAAACCCAAAAAGCAGTAGCAGCTGGCAAAGTTGGGTGATGGGATTCGCTACCTGTCACAGTTGTTTGGGCCATTTTCAGAGGAAGAATTTCTAAATTGCTTCTTCCTATATTGACTGTACTCTGACAGGGGGTTAGCATGCATTATCTACTCAATCCAATTTGCACAGGAAATCTTTTTGTAAAAATTCTGATACATTGTGCGAATTTACTGACCGGCTGAGTTACTCAAGCACTTTGTGTCTTTATGGCTTAACATAAATTACACTTTCAAGGCTTTGCAACACCGTTCAAAGATGTACAATTCACATCTGGTATAATTATTTTTCATTTGTTAGTCTATTTATTGTCACGTGTACTGAGGTACAGTGAAAAGCTTTATGTAGCAGGCTATTCAGTCAGCAAAACAGCTAATCATGATTACAATCTAGTCATCCACCTTGTACAGATAAAGCATAAGGGGAATAATGTTTAGTATAAGATAAAGTCCAGTAAAGTCCCATTGGAAATGGTCCGTTGGTCTCCAGTGAGGTAGATGGTAGCTCAGGACCGCTCTCTAGTTGTTGATAGGATGGTTCAGTTGCCTGTTAACAGCTGGGAAGAAACTATCCCTGAATATGCCAGTATGTGTTTTCGCACTTCTGTACCTCTAGCCTGATGGGAGAGGGAAGAAGAGGGAGTAACTGGGGTGAGACTCATCCTTGAGTATGCTGATGGCCTTGCCAAGGCAGAGTGAAGTGTAGATGGAGTCACTGGAAGGGAAGTTGGTTTGCGTGATGTTCTGGGCTGGGTCCACAATTATCTGCAATTTCTTGCAGTCGTGGCTGGAGCTGTTCCCGAACTATGCTGTGAAGCATCACGATAGAATGCTTTCCACGGCACATCTGTAGAAGTTGTTGGGAGTTGTTGGGGACATGCCAACTAAGGAAGTAGAGGCATTGGTGTGCTTTCTTGGCCATTGCTTCTATATGGCTATTCCAGGACAAGTTGCTGGTGATACAGTATTTACAACTAGGAACTTGAAGCTTTCAACCACCTCTACTTCAACGGGATCTGTGTACAGCTTTGCTTTCTGGCGTCAATTGCTATCTCCTTGGACGCTGACATTGAGAGAAAGGGTGTTGTTTTGACACCAGGTTATGAGGTTCTCAATCTCATTCCTGTACTCCATCTCGTCATTATTTGATATCCAGCCCACTACGATGGTAACATCCACCAATTTGTTAATTACGTAAGTTCGATTTGTACTTGGCTCACAGTTGTGGGTGTATGATGGCTAAAGAAGGGGGCTGAGAATGCATCCTTGTGTTGCACCAGTGTTGAGGATCAACGTAGAGGATGATTTGTCCCCTTTCCACACTGATTATGGTCAGTTGGTCAGGAAGCTGAGGATCCAGTTGCAGAGATGAGTGCTGTCTCCATGAATTTGGTGATGAGCTTGGGTGGGATAATGGTATTCACAATCATAATCATACTCTACCTTTATTGTGTTAGTGGCGGCGCCTAACGGCAGCGGCTCGACTACAGTCGTCTGTCTTTTTTTATTTTTGTCTTGTTAAATGTATGTCTTGAGTTAGTTTTTATTTATTTTTTTTAGCTGTGTATATGTGGGGGGGGGGGGGGGGCTGTGGGGGAAACCGTTTAAATCTCTTCCCTGTGCGGGGACCCGACTATTCCCTGTCGGGTCTCGGATGTCGTTGGGCCTAACATCGTGGAGCCGGTGGCGACCTCCGGCCAGGACTAACCTGGGGGCTCCAGTTGCAGAGCCTGCGGAACTGACATCGCTGCAGAGCTGGCCAACTTCGGAGCGGGAAGAGCTGTGGTGGCGTGCGGCTGCGACCCGACTTTTGGTGTTCGGAGGCACCGGCCGCAGACCCGCTGGACGGGAACATCGGGAGCTCCAAGTCCCTGGTGGGAGACCGCTTTTCCGAGCTCCACAACGGCGACTTCTCCCGCTGGAATCGCGGGTTTAAGGACATGGAGCTGGGGCCTAACATCGCCCGGCGTGGCTTAAACGGCCTCAGGACTTACCATCGCCCGCCGGGGGCTTTAACATCGGAGCCCCAGTTCGCCTCGACACTGCAGTTGGACTGCTGGACCACGGGAGAAGGAACAAAGGGAAGAGATAAAGACTTTGCCTTCCATCACAGTGAGGAGATGTTGGAGACTCACTGTGATGGATGTTTATGTAAACTGTGTTAAGTGTGGGTCTTGGATTGTTTTGTAATGTAAAAAAAACTGTAGAAATTATATTTCGTTCAAACCTAGGTTTGAATGACAATAAATTGCATTCTATTCTATTCTTGACTTGACTAAACTTGACTTGACTTGACTTCTATGCATTCTATTCTATTCTATTAGCGAAGTATGTTTTGCAACATATGAGGAATTTCATTTGCCAAGTCAATCATACAAATCAAAAGCAACGGAACACACAAAACACATTTTGACATAAACATCCACCACACCTTCACATTCCTCACTGCGAAAAAAAGTTCAAATCTCTTCCCTTCATTGTTCTCCCGCGGTCGGGGGCCTCCGTTGACGGGGCGTTGTTGAAGTTGAAGTTCTTTCCTATACACACACACACATGTGTAAGAAAGAACTACAGACGCTGGTATAAATACTGAAGGGTCTCGACCCGAAACGTCGCCAATTCCTTCTCTCCAGAGATGCTGCCTCACTCGCTGAGTTACTCCAGCATTTTGTGTCTACCTACACACACACACACATATATACATATACACAGACATGAATATACACACACATACAAACGTATATACACGCACATTTACGAATATCTTTATAATATATTAATCTAAGGACTTTTTAGATATTGTTAACGACTTCCCTTCCTTACGTGCGGATTAATATTTCACAACCTTTAACTTTCCTCGGTCAACCAAGCTTTTTGCTCATCAACAATTCCAAAAATCAATTACCTTCTATATTTACAAAAGGTGACTCTGGGATAGTCATTGGTTTGGGGGCAGTTGTGTAACATTGCTTCATATCTCGCTGGAACGAAGGAATTGTTTCGCTTTCCGGCAGGGGAGGTTGCAATTACAACGAACGCCACTGACAAGTTTTTATTTAAATTGAATTGTCAACTAAATGAACCCAGTGCCACACTATTACAGCCCACTGGTGTATGCTTAAAAGTAAAAAAAAAAAAACCTTGAGGAAATTAAACGTTCCGCTCGTTGTTGTTGCCCTATGAGAGGTCTGGCCAGGCGCTGGTGATCAGCTGATGATATTTTCCCGGTGTGGGGGCGTATGTGACTGGTGAATCGCTGAACTGCGCAGCGCTGAGTCTACGGTGGGAGCAGAGCGGAGTGGAGCGGAGCGGAGCACAGCACGATGGCTGCACTATCCCCGACATACACTGCCCTTACTCTCCTGCTTCTCTACGTCGCCGCTTTCACCCTGGTCAGCTCGAAGAAACCCAACGTGGTGTTGATCCTGACCGACGACCAGGATGTTGTCCTGGGGGGAATGGTGAGTCCAGGGTAGAGAGCGAGCCCGGGCTAAGGGACAAGAGAGAGTGCTTTAAAGTAGCAGCGCTCTCTCTCTCAAAGTAAGCTGGCGACCGTGTTCAGGGGCCTGCTGGTGTTGTCATAACGTTCAGGCCTGCTGGCAGTGTAGGCCGGAATTAAAAATACATTTGAAAATGTGTAGATTCTGTAAATTATATAAACACACGGCAGCTTTGACACGAGTCGTTAATTCTGTTTCAACTAACACTGATGCTGCTGTCCTGAAGATTATTTCCAGCATTTTCTGATCTCATTAAAGATGTGTGTGGTTGATCATTTGAAACTAACCATATATTATAATCCCTGCAAGTGTTGCTTGTGACTAATGTCCTAATTTGAGACTCTACCTCTTTACATTGCCATTTTAATTGTAGAATGTTTTAAGTATACTCCAGTTTGAATATTTATCACCTTTACAGACACCATTGAAGAAAACAAGGAAACTTGTGGGAGACCTTGGAATAACCTTTACTAATGTGGTGAGTTGATTTTAAAATAATGATTTAACGTGTAATTTGTGCAGTGGTCTGCTTTCTGTGTTGATATATAATTTAAAAATATTGATTTACATTTCTGATGTTTTTTTTCTCTTAATCAGCAGATTACACAGTGACTAACTATTGTTTTAAAATATTGTATCTCCTGTTAATTTTGTTTCAATGTCGGTAGTATAACGTTGGCAATAGATAATATCAAAAGCTTAAATATATATTACCAAAGACTGCAATTGTACACTTATCACTGTCTATTTTCTTATATGCGTTTGTGTTTATGCAGTATGTGGCCAGCCCATTGTGTTGCCCAAGTAGATCCAGTATCCTGACTGGGAAGTACCCACACAATCATCGAGTATTTAATAATACACTGGAAGGAAACTGCAGTAGTATAGCATGGCAGAAAACACAAGAGCCAAACACCTTCCCAGCCATCCTCCATAATCATTGTGGATATCGAACATTTTTTGCAGGAAAATATTTGAATGAGGTAATGTTTAATTTTTGTGTGATTGCAATTTTATTGACCCTGATTAACAAAACAAAGTGCAAGTTTGCTGTTTTGTACTTGGTGTTTAATATGTAATCGTATTCTGTTTGAGACTCCATGGATTACTTTGAGTGCCACTTGCAAGCTCAGGGTGGGCTTTTCAAAAGATATTCAGCAGTTTTCTAACTATTCCTTCAAAAGTGGAAGGTGAAGTAGTAAAATACTGGGGTGCACAAAAAATAAATCTGATCTATAACAGTTAAGATTTTAAACTTTTTACTTCTGTATTTAGGAATGCTGATTGGCACTAGAGATTTTTCCAGTATTTTGTGGCTTTTCTATTTGTGATTGAAATTTGAGATTGTGCTGACGATTAACATAAACAGTTGGAGTAACTCGGATTGTGCTTTAGTTTATGGAGGTATTCACACCAAATAGTGTGGCATAATTAATGAATTAAAAAATAAAGAACAATATGATTCCCTGATGCTAGCAATATATTTTCAGAACATTTAATCATAGGACAGTTTGTTTCTTTTTTGCTGTCCTTGCCATGTTTCTATTTGTTTTGATGAGATATGATGAAGCTCCAAAAATAGAACAGTTGCATGTTAATGTTAACTTTTATCAGATAGCCGTGTGGCAAGTCAGGAAAGAATTTGGATGATTTCTGTTACAATGAACAACTAACTGCTGATTATGCTCTTTAACTATGCAGTTATGCTTGAACTCCTTATCTGCACTTTTACCCTATTGTTAATTTCTTTTCAATGCCACCACATTTCAATGATAAGATAGACACAAAATGCTGTCATAGCCAGCAAGACAGGCAGCATCTCTGGAGAGAAGGAATGGGTGATGTTTCAGGTTGAGACCCTTCTTCAGACTGAGACTACAGGGAAAAGTTGGACAAATCCAGATTTTTGTTTTTCCTTTGGAATGTCAGTTTTATTTTATTTTTAATTCTTTATTTCGAACAGAATAAAAAGCAAGTGTGAAACAGCATACAAAAAACAAAACAAGAATATTTATATAGTGTCATAAACAATATCTATAAATAAATGAAATCATATGTGTCTGAAAAGGAGCAGGAAGAAGACAAAGCTTATTAATTCCCACCCCTTATTCAACTGGTTATAATTATCTTACACAAATTTAGCAGCTATATGTACACCAGCAGCTATATGTACCCCCAAATTATTTACATTTATACACTAATCAAATATTTACAGCCATACAAAAAAGAGAAAAAAAAAGAAAAGAAAAAACCCTCATATACTATACAGTATCTCTTAGTCATATATACAACCCATCACCCTATAATCACCCTTCCCAATACAATCAGTATAACAAATATCCCACTCACAATCACCTATCCTCATCCCAGTATCCTTTTTTTTAAAAAGTGTGTTTGTACATCTCTTTAAACTGAATTATGTTTGTGCTAAGTTTTATCTCCTGTTCCAGACCATTCCACAAATTCACCCCACAGATTGCTATGCACATACTTTTAAGAGTTGTTCTGACATTGAGTTTTTTTTTTAAAATCTCCTTTCCATCAAGGTTGATGAAAGACCTGATAGAAGTATATAGAATTGTGAGAGGTGTAGATGGTCAGAACCCATTTCCCAGGATGGAAATATTAAATACTGGAGGGCAAACCTTTAAGATGAGAGGGGCAAAATTTAACAGATTTGTGGGGCAAGTATTTTTTTTTTTTTTTTTAAGAAGGTGGTGAGTGCCTGGAATGCGCTGCCGGGGGTGATGGAACCTTGATACGTTAGTAGCATTTGAGATACTTAGAAAGGCACATGGATGTGCAATAAATGGAGAGAGATGAATTATGTGCAGGTGGGTAAGTGGCAACCTATTCGGTACGGACATGGTCGGCCAAAGGGCCTGTTCCTGTGCTGTACGTTTCTATGTTCCTTGTCTTCTATTGTGCATTTTCTGGCAAAAGTATTAATTGCACTGCAAATAAAATTGTACTTTAAGTATTTCAGAACCAACGATGATACATTGTGCACTGCTTTCTCCACAGTACGGATCCAAGTCTGCAGGTGGAGTTGAACATGTTCCACCAGGTTGGGATTACTGGCATGCTCTGGTAGGTGCTTGGAATGAGTTTGCATTTATCCTCAAAACACCTGCTTGAATGTGTAATTTTCATAAGCCTGTAAACTAACCATATGGGGAATTTTGAAGAAATTGGATTCCAAATGAGGTTCAGTAATAATAGCAGGCTGGATACTAATCGGATGAGAAATGTGTTCAATAAACTTCACAAGAAATGAGAACATGTATTATTTTCAATTAACTTCCTTTGGCTATTTTGGTGATTTATTAATGTACAAGTTTGGTAGGGGGATAATGTTTGAGTGTCATCCCAAAGCTGACTGTTATTTTTGTTTTCAGGTGCAGAATTCTAAATATTACAACTACTCGCTTTCTGTCAATGGAAAACTACAGCATCATGGGCAGAACTATAGTCAAGATTACCTAACTGATTTACTGGTAAGTCTCATCTCCATTTGTT